>NC_133651.1:234777164-235077164 GCF_009905375.1 Apium graveolens | reverse complement strand
CTAAACTAAGGTAAGAAAATTCTTTCATCCCTTTTTATCAAGGTTTGATGGGTTGAATAAATTCAAGAAACTCACTAGTGAATAGTATGAATAGTAACCTCTCTTTGGTTTCTTGATTTTAATGGTGGTTTTAGATTCTAAAAATCATACCAAGCACTTCCAAGCCTCCACCATCCCCAAGAAAACATCTCAAGCTTTCAAGAAAGATAAAAATCTTTGGTCCAACTTTATTTAAGGTTCATTTTTAAGATCCATTTAGTATGTGGTAGTAAACCTAGCTTACTAAGTAGTACTGATGAAATATTGGTGTTTAAGTTAAGTAGATTAAATATGGTTGTTGTTGCCTCAATAACATGATGTTCTTGAGAAGAGTTTGTGTGTTGATGATGATATGATGGTTGTTGGTGGTTGTGCTAATAGTTATGGCGTAAACGAAACCCCGATCGTAAACGTAACTTCGTTAAAACCAATAAATCATAACTTTAAGTTTCTGCAGAAAGTACCGAAGTTTTAAACTGTAGATTCTTGAAAAATAACCTTTGTTTAGGATATATAATGTTATAAAGATTGTTTAGGTGCTTCAATCGCTTGATTCTGATTTACGGATCAAAAGTTATGACCGTTTTAGTAAAAGTGATTTATGCGACAAAAATTGCTACGAATTACGAACTTTGAAAATATAAAGGATAGACTTAAAAGTGTTCATAAATCATGAAATTTTTACAGAGAGTAACATATTGAGTTTCCTAACTTCCATAAAAATTCAAGTGAAAATATTTTTTTTTCAATTTTATAAAAATGTCGGAGCCGAGACCGCGCGAGTAGAAACCGAGAGAATCCATAAGCGGAGCCGATGATGATAATGAGAATGATCCCAAGCCTAGGTGTTAGGATTACTATTAAGGTATTCACAGGTTATTAAAACCCCCCTTAATGAATTGTTTTTATAAAAAGGTGTGTATTACCAAGGAAAACTATTTTCGAATAAAATATAAATATCATATATGATGTTATCATTCAGTCATTTTATACTGTACATTATTATGCTGGGCATTATAGCTCACACTTATTTTCTTAAATTGACACAACACAACAGTGAATCAAGATGCATGCCATTAGAACCATACCCAGGAAACGGGTAGGAAATGGCCAGCTGTTCCATAGATTGTTTGGTGTTGTACCACAGGTAGTCAGAATAAGCTGGATTAGTTTTCAGTTGTTTATAGTTCGGCTTCTTTATAAGTATGATTTATGTAAGGTAAGAAACAAGAAACGTATATTTGTCCGGCGGACTAGCCTTACCTAAAGGTCACTCCCCGGTAAGACTAATTACTTTTGGGTTGTAATAAAATTTCTCTAGTTATTATGGTTCGTTTCCAAGATAATAACCTGTAAGTGTGTATGTGTGATAAGTGTGGGGTCATGAAGCGTGAGTATTTACATATAGTAGTGTGAGTTGTGTGAGTTTAGATGGCGTGGCTTCCGAGATTCCTGACCCCGGGTTTTGGGGCGCCACTGAAATGGTATCAGAGCCTTAGGTTATTATATCTTGGAAACGATAGGACGTAAAATACGTAGACATAGGAATAATAAAATAATCAAATTGAGCTCAAGTCGAGTTCGTCGTCGGGCTACACGGGTTGTCTTGACTGTTTTACCCTCCAGGAATTCCAACTCTAAGTTAGTAACACCTTGCCTATTGTGTCAGGTACCAGTGGAGCCTAGGAGGGAGGTTGATCCTGTTGATAATGTCATGATTCTTGAGCGTGATCCTATTCTCGAGCTAGAGAGCCCACTCATTGATGATTCAGATGATGACCCTACTAAAGATGTCCTAGTGGAGGAGACTGAGCTTCCTGTCCCCGTTAATGGCGTAGTATGGAGAGATGTAGAGATGTACCCTCACCAGGCTATTCACTCTCCTACACCACCCCCAGGGATCTAGAGCCCTATGTCCTATACTGATGATGATGATGAGGAGGCGATACGCGCACAGTTCCACGAGGTCCATAACATATCCTCTAGTGACCCAGATTCACCTCTACCACCACCGGCGACCATGCATGTAGCCGTACACGATTGGATAGTGGGTCAGCTTAACACTGAGATCACTGCGGCATCTACTCACTTTGCGGAGTTATGCCAGGCACTGACAGCTGAGAGAGCCACCCGACTAGGATACCCAGTGTAATAACCCCAAAAATTTTCAACTTTTTGTAACCCTTGTGAATAGTGTTTTAGCTGAATGAGAAAACTTTTCACGCCACACTATGTAGGGGTTCTGTTATGGATATTCTGGGATATTATTAGTACTCTATGAAGTATATAAGTTTATGTAAAGATCGTCAGAATCCAATTTCCGAACACTTTGGTTTTTCCCGGAAATCCACAAGATACGGAGAGAATTGAGTATAAGGTAACAGGATAAAAAGGATTTAAATTAAAGGATTATAATAAAGGATCATAAAAAGGAATATAATGTATTGAGAAAGGTTAAGGGAACCTAAGTAATAAGATCCCGGGTATGATCCTTCAAACGATAAACGAGAACGAAAGTTAAGCGAACCGTATAACAGATCAGCGGTCATTAGGCAAACGATTAGGAAGTTAATCAAAGGGATTAGTGGGAAGGATGTCATCCAACCAATAGAAAGAGGACAAGGAAGGGAGGATGACATCATGAAGATGACATAAGCATGACATGGGAAGGAAGGAGGTGTGGTAGCTTTGTA
Source organism: Apium graveolens (assembly GCF_009905375.1). Lineage (NCBI taxonomy): Eukaryota > Viridiplantae > Streptophyta > Magnoliopsida > Apiales > Apiaceae > Apium > Apium graveolens. The sequence continues at coordinate 235,074,432 of NC_133651.1, read as the reverse complement.
ACCACACAATTTTAAGGGCAAGAAAGTAATTGACTAAATCAAATACAAAACAAGTCAACCAAGCCAAGTAAAAATCATTCTCATCAAAAAATCAAAAGCAACCAAGGCTTGTTCTTGAGAGCTCTCGGCTTTTTAACATTTTCAAAGGCAAGAATTTCAAAATCAAAGATCCAAGCTTCCTAAATTGGTAAGATAATTCCCTAGTCATCTTCATGCTTAGTTAGGACTATATCATGAGTTTAAGCCATTAATTCTTTCTCAATATTCTTCATTTAATCAAAGAAGAAGACAATGAATAGTGTTTTCAAGTTTTTTAACTTGAACTTTTCTTGGTTTTCTTGAAGATCCAAGCATTCTTAAGACTTCTCCAAGCTTCTTAAGGCTTCCTAGCTCCACCCACCACTTCAAGGAAGGTATACCATCTCCAAACCCTAGATTCCTATATATTATAAGATGATTTTGATTAGTGGGTTGATATTGTAGCTTGTTGTTATGATTTAGAGTTTGGGATTTGGAATGGTAGTAAAATGGAATGGTAATTGTTGTGGTTTTGATTTAAAGGAACTTAAGTATGATTAAAGTTAAGTTTAAGCATAAGTATGAATGATTAAATTGAATTGGTTGGGGTTGTTATGATGTGATAAGGATGGATGTTGGTTGTATGTTGGATTTGAGGTTGGTTTGTGGTTGGTTTTGTATGGTTTAAAATTTGGAAATCGCGTAAACATAGCCGTCGTAACGTCCGATTTTCTTTGGACTGTTTTTGTGCATAGCATTAGGACCCGAGAACCCCCTGCTAGATTATGACCACTGCCATGATTAGATAGCTCATGTTACGAGCTTCGTTTTGATATGTAGTTCGTTCGATTCCGATGCACGGTTTAGGAGAAACGACCGTTTCAAGTAACGGCGTTTCGCGAACGAAACTTTTTCCCTCGCCTTACTTTGAAACATAGGTTAAAGACCAAAAAGGGTTAATTAATGCATGAAACATTTATGGTAAGTGTGTTAGGCAGTTGGTAAGACATTCGCGAAGGAATCGCTTTAAAACTCGTAAAGTTAAATTATTAAAAATGGTGGAGCCGAGGGTACCCGAGTGACTTAAGCGAATCGGTGAGCGCAAAACAAGCGTTAGAGTCTAAGTTAGTTAAAGTATAGGTTTACAAGTGATTTTGGTTTAATTCCAACTTACTTGTTGTTTATAGGTTATCAGACTCGTCCCGAGCCTTTCTCACCCCCAAGTCGCTCAGGCAAGTATTCTATCCGTTATACTGTTGTTGTGATGTATACACTTGTACATGCATTATCTTGCGATAGATGCATGATGTTTATATTAGCAAATGTTGCAATATATTGAAGCATGCTGCTATGGTATATATATGCATGCCTGTTTCATATTCTTTCCATATATAATTGTTGATTCAGTTGATAATACCTATGCTAGAGGATAGCGGTAACTTGCATATACCCTTAGTATAGGGACCCAAAGGTGAAAATATTTTCTAAAACCGGGAGTCGAGGATCCCGAGTAGATTTTGTATATATATGGATATGGATATATATATATATATATTTATATATATATATATACATATATATGGTCATAGTTTTCAAAACTATTAATCGAATAAGGTTTATTCGATAACTTTAACTTTATTTTATTATTGAATATTATTTCGAATATTATTCGAAGGCGTATGACTCCTTTATATTAAATGAATATTATCTTGAATATTCATTCGAGGACTTATGACTCCTTTATATTATTTATTGAATATTACTTGGATATTCATTTGAGGATGTATGACTCCTTTATTTTATTTAATGAATATTATTTATAATATTCATTCGAGGTATTATGACTCAGCTTATTATTTAATGAATATTATTTCGAATATTCATTCGAGGGCTTATGACTCAGCTTATTTATTTATTGAATATTATTTCGAATATTCATTCGAGGGCTTATGACTCAGCTTATTTTATTTATTGAATATTATTTGAATATTCATTTGAGGATCTATGACTCCGATTATTTGCTGAAATATATTCTTTATTTTATTAAAGAATAAGGTGTAAATAATCAAACTTATTTTCGATTATTCAAATAAAGATAATACTTTTATATAAGTATATCTTTGGTTATTTAATACTCGTTTCAAGTATAAATTTCAATACTTCTACTTCAATTATTTTTATAAAAGATTATTCTTTATGAGAATATTATTTAAATAATAATATTCAGTCATTTTCTAAATATTCTGAGGACTGATTTACTTCATTAAATCAGCTTTACTCCAAACACTCTTTAAAGTGTTTTCGAGTCTTCAAAATGATTTTTAAAAGTTAGAGCGGATCCCAAAACTCATTTTTATATTTAAGATCTTCCTTTTAAAGGGGATTTAAATACTCGTTCAAAACCTGGGGAATCCGGCTCTGTGGTGTATTTTATATTCGCAACAAGGTTGCAGTTTTGGTAAATGAATTGATTACTTACCCAACGTTCGGGAAGTAAGTCCATCTATTGAGTCGGCATAAGCAACATGGGCTCAGTGGGCGTCCATGATAGTGTAAGTGGCTCAGTGGGAGTCCATCAAATGCATAAGTGGCTGAGTGGCAGTCCAGCATAGGTCCTAATGCGGCCAGGGTGATGACCAGTGGGGAATTCGTCCATCTACTAGTAGAAAAGGTTACTTATGGGTATCTTTGCCTGATCAGCAAGATATCTGGTTTATGCCAAAGGTTTTCTTTTCCTTCCAAATTCATTGGATATTGCAACTCTGTTCATACTTTACATAACAGAGGTTCCAGGAAATGTTTTAGAGATATATATATGTGGATATATATATATCGGGACTAAATAAAGTATCTCATAACTTTTTCATTCAATAATATTTCAAAGATTGAATCTATTCAAGTCTTAACTTGTGGTCTCATCTATGGGATGTTTTTCTTAAAACTTATAATACTTTGAACGGTGGTAGTTCAAGTAGCTTTATAAATGATATAAGTGTGGTGAAGTATTGGTAACTTCATTCCTTGTTTTTACATTATATCTAGTAAGTAATTATCTTACACACGATAAAGATTATAGTGAGTATCCATTTAGATACTTATATTATTGTTATCACTATGTATTATCTTGCGGGCTGTAAGGCTCACTCTTGCTTTATTTCTTCATCACACAACAACAGTTAGGAGAGATGGCCAGACTCCAGCAGACCCAGCGCAAGCGCGTGGGAAGCGCCCCGCGTCTTCCCGATGATGTTGTGGCTGTTATAGCTGCAGAGGTAGATCCATTGTAGTTCAGACCATCTACTTTTGAGAATCAAATTATGTATAATTATAACTTGTGGCAGATAATGGCAATTAATTGTAAATTATCAAGTAATCACTTTGGGTTGTAATAATTTTAAATTGTGGATTCAAAGACTTGTACTTATTTCAATTTCATCTCTGAGACTATAACGGGTTGTGGTGTGTGTTAGTATGGGGTCACAGCATGAGGTTATTTATTATTAATTAAGTGAAGTGATATTGTGGAAAGAAAGACCGTGACAACCCGGATCCCCGACCCCGGATCTGGGGGTGTTACAGAAATGGTATCAGAGCTAAGCGTTATAAACCTCAGAGATGATGCGATGATATAATAACAAACTCACAAAGATAATAAGAACTCTTGCCAAGTTCATGGTCGGACTACTTAAAGTAGTGCTGACATTTAAAACCCTTACGGGAACCCTTATAAGTATCATGATAGTAACTTAGCTCGTTTAATGTGTAGGCGCCTGAGATAGAGGACCCTGAGATGTTCGAGCGTGAGCATGATGAGGCATTGCTAGATGTTGAGGATCAGGAGGAGCCTGAGATGGAGGAGGATAAGGAGGACCCCTCAGAGGAGCCTGAGACGGAGGTCATTGCTGTTTCAGATGAGGAGGACCCCTCAGAGGAGTCAGAGACAGAGGTTATTGCTATTCCAGATGAGGAGGACCCGGATGAGGTCCCAGTAGCTGAGGAGCGTGTTGGATCTATGGTAGTGTATGCTGGTATCCCTTTACCCACACTTCCGGTGGTCAGAGCCCCTACCCCTCCACCACTATCTTGGATTCCTGATGATGACAGCTCAGAGACCCATACTTCCGAGCCTAGGCAGACCGAGGAGGCACCCTCAGCGGCTCCGGATTCACCACCTCTTGACCCTGCCCACAGGCAGTCTTCGTTAGCTCATGGATATGTTCAGGATGTATTGAGGACCCGAGTGGCTGTTGCCGAGGGCCGACTAGATGAGGCCAGGAGGGAGTTGGATGCAGAGAGGGCGGGTAGGCGTACCCGAGCTTATGAGACCAGGGCTTCTATACCCCGATCCTTGAGGAGGGAGCTTACGGGGATAGAGCTCACGTCCCGAGCGAGACTCAGATCTCTCCAGGGGGACAGGCATGGTAGGATCTCCAGGCGGCAGGCCGACTATATCTTCCGTCGTGCGATGGAAAGGGTTTGGGAGCTGACCCGCTCCGGTGTGTGATTCAGGATTGATGATGGAATAGTCTAGTTGTCTAGTTAGCCGAGGCCTTAGTAAGAGCCAATTTTCCGGGATAGTTGACTTGTATATAGCATCCCTTTTTCTGACTAGACAGATAGACTCTTGTGTATCACTTTTAGGATAGATGACTGTAGCACTGTTGTACTTTTGACCAGATCAAACTATGTATTTCTCGCATTATGTATATATTTGTTTCCTTTCGGTTCAGTTCCATAGTGACGTGATCACTGTTTTATCATTATTATTACTGCACTTCGTATTAGAACTTTCTTAAAATAATAGGATTGCGATATACGTTCTCCCCATTATAAGAGCCGTGCAAGGCACAATGATGTATATGATTGTGACCTAACGTTGAAATTTTCCCAATAATTGTTTTTATTATTATCAGAATCATGCCGCCAAGAAAGATTGGAACTAGGGCGAACCCTGGATCTGAGGACCAGGGAAGCCATAATCAGGACAATAGAAACCAAGAACACAGTGAAGAGGAAGATGAGGATTATGTGGAACAGGATGACTCCCTGTATGAAAAGGAAGAGGAAACATATGATGTTGAGGGATTTGAGATAGAGGCTGAAGAAGGAGAAACCGAGGTTGAGCAACCAGTACCAAACCCAGGTATGGATCCCATGAGCCAATTCATGCAACTCCTAAGGCAGAATTTGGAACGTCAACCCAACCCACCCCCTCAAGGAAGTAACAATGCAGTGGCAAACTCTTTCAGGGCTTTTAAGTCCCTTAAGCCCCCTGAGTTCCACGGATCAGCCGACCCAGTTGAGGCAAGGGCATGGTTAAAGGAAATGGAGAAATCTTTTGAGATTTTGAGTATCGATGAGGCACAGAAAACTGTATTTGCTACCTACCTTCTGAAAGGAGAAGCTAACTACTGGTGGGAGGCCAAGAAAAACATGGAGACAGATGCTATTATAACCTGGGAGAGATTTAGTCAGTTGTTTCTGGGAAAGTATTTCCCGAGGTTTATGGAAAGCCAGATGGAGCTCAAGTTCTTGGAGCTAAAGCAGAATAACTTGTCTGTAGCAGAATACGAAGCGAAATTTACTAAGTTATCAAGGTTTGTGCCGGAATTTGTGAGCACCGAGGAAAAGAAAGCTAGGAGGTTTCAGCAGGGACTGAAACCATGGATTCAGAATAGGGTGGCAATCCTTGAGCTTACGGACTATGCCACCCTGGTGCAAAAGGCAACGATTGTAGAAGTCGGAAGTGAACAGATGCAGAAGGAAAGAGAGGAGAAAGGAATAAAGAGGAAAAGTATGAGCATGGGTGGAGGTTCCGCAGGAAGGAGCTTCCCAACTAGATTTAATCGAGGAGCAGTGTCCCTACCAGGAAGGAACACTGGGTTTAAGCGGCCAATGAGTGTGAGTGTGAGCCAGGGCGGCCAGAAGTCAAGAATGTCCTATTCCAACCAGTCTCGACCCCCATTGCCAGCCTGTAACATATGTGGAAGGAATCACACTGGGGAGTGTAAAGGAAGGCCAGTAACCTGTTTTAAGTGCGGTCGGGAAGGCCACTATTCAACTAAGTGCCCATCATCAACCCCTGCCGTCGTTCCAACCACCAATTGTCATCGGTGTGGACGCCCGGGTCATTGGAAGAAGGAATGCCCAATGAACAAACCAGCAGCTTCGGGAGCAAGCAGGGCTGCTTCTAATAAGCCACCTACTGCGAGGACTTTCAACATGACAGTCCAGGATGCTATGAAAGATTCAGATGTGATAGCAGGTACCCTTTCTCTAAATTCAGTCAGTGCAAATGTTTTATTTGATTCGGGAGCAACTAAATCTTTTATATCAAAGGACCTTGCGCGTAAGTTAAGACTTAAGGCTGAACCCTTGATAGAACCCTTAAAAGTAGAAATAGCCAATCATGAAATTATTCCTGTTAACCAGATTCACCCCGCCTGTGAGATAGGCATAGGGGAGCAATCTTTCAGTGTTGATCTGATTCCTTTTAAATTAGGGGAGTTTGATGTGATTTTGGGAATGGACTGGCTATCTAGCAACGATGCTCAGATAGACTGTAAAGGGAAGAAAGTTAAGTTAAATATCCCCGGGAAGAAAGAAGTTATATTTAGAGGAAAGAGGCAGACGCAGAAATTTTTGACTATGGCCCAGGCCAAAAGGATGCTACGAAAAGGAAGTGAGGCTTACCTAGCCTACGTGGTGGACACGCAGAAGGAGGTGCCCAATTTACAAGATATTCCAGTAGTCAACGAATTTGAAGATGTATTCCCACAAGACCTTCCGGGATTACCACCCGATAGAGTGATTGAATTTGCTATTGAGTTGGCCCCAGGGACGGCGCCAGTTTCAAAAGCACCTTACCGGTTAGCCCCGTTAGAAATGAAGGAATTAGCTATCCAATTGCAGGAACTCTTGGATAAGGGTATGATAAGACCCAGTGTGTCTCCGTGGGGAGCACCAGTTCTATTTGTTAAGAAGAAAGATGGGAGCATGAGGTTGTGCATAGACTATCGAGAGTTGAACAAGCTAACCATAAAGAACAGGTACCCATTGCCTAGAATAGACGATCTATTCGACCAGCTAAAGGATACTGTTTATTTTTCCAAGATTGACCTGAGAACTGGATATCACCAACTAAAGATTAAACCCGAAGATATTTCCAAGACAGCGTTCCGTACCAGGTATGGGCATTATGAGTTCTTGGTAATGTCCTTTGGATTAACCAACGCCCCAGCGGCTTTCATGGATTTAATGAATAGAGTATTTAAGAAGTACTTGGACAAGTGTGTGATAGTTTTTATCGATGATATTTTGATCTACTCAAGGACTGAGGCAGAACATGCAGAGCATTTGAGGATAGCTCTAGGAATACTCAGAGAGGAGCAGTTATATGCCAAATTCTCGAAGTGTGAATTCTGGCAGAATGAAGTACAGTTTTTAGGACATGTGATCAATAAAGAAGGAGTATTGGTCGACCCCTCCAAGATAGAGGCGGTCTCAAATTGGGAAAGGCCAACCACACCCACAGAGGTAAGGAGTTTCATAGGATTGGCCGGCTACTATCGTAGATTTGTACAGGACTTTGCGAAGATCGCAGCCCCTTTGACACGACTTACTCGTAAGACAGAGAAGTTTGAATGGACGGAGAAATGCGAGAACAGTTTTCAGGAATTAAAGAAAAGGTTGATAACTGCTCCGGTATTGGCATTGCCGGACGGAAAAGGAGATTTTGTGATATATAGTGACGCGTCGCACAAAGGATTAGGATGTGTGCTTATGCAGCACGGTAGAGTTATTGCGTATGCGTCGAGACAATTGAAGGAATACGAGGTTAGATATCCTACTCATGACCTTGAGCTCGCGGCAATAGTATTTGCTTTAAAAATTTGGAGGCACTACTTGTATGGAGAGAAGTGCGAGATTTTCACAGACCATAAGAGCCTCAAGTACATATTTACGCAGAAAGAGCTCAACATGCGCCAGAGGAGATGGTTAGAACTAATCAAGGACTATGATTGTGAGATTCTCTATCATCCAGGGAAAGCCAATGTGGTGGTTGATGCCCTTAGTAGAAAGGAAAAACTCAGAATGATAACGACTTCGGAAGAGTTGATAAGGGATTTTGAGAGAATGGAAATAGAAGTAAAGGTAACCGGAACCGGAACTGAAAAGCTTTTTGAGATCTCAATGCAGCCAGAGTTATTGGAAAAGATCAGATTGTGTCAGGAGAAAATAATGAATGAAGGCAGAGAGTCAATGACTGGAGAGGAGATCCATACTGAAAAAGATGATAAGGGGATAATGAGGTACTCCTACCGAATTTGGGTTCCGAATGTTCAAGAACTTAAAGATGAGATTTTGGATGAAAGCCATAGTTCAAGGTATTCCATTCACCCAGGAAGTACCAAGATGTATAGGGATTTGAAGGAATATTATTGGTGGCCCAACATGAAGAGGGACGTAGCAGAATGGGTAAACAAGTGTTTGACTTGCCAAAGAGTAAAGGCAGAGCACCAGAGACCCAGTGGACTTTTGCGACCCCTGGAGATTCCCGAATGGAAATGGGAACAGATAGCGATGGATTTTGTTGTAGGCTTGCCAAGGACGAAAGCCAATCACGACGCCATTTGGGTAATTATAGACCGACTGACAAAGTCAGCTCATTTCATTCCTATCAATGAGAGATACACAGTCGATAGACTGGTGGACATTTACCTTAAGGAAATAGTGACACGACATGGAGTCCCAGCGTCCATTGTCTCAGACCGAGACCCTAGGTTTAACTCCAGATTTTGGAGGAGCTTTCAGGAATGTGCGGGGACCAAGTTAAATATGAGTACCGCGTACCATCCCCAAACGGATGGACAGAGTGAAAGGACCATCCAGACACTAGAGGATATGTTGAGAGTCTGTGCAATAGACCTTAAAGGAAGTTGGGATGATCACCTGCCGTTGATCGAGTTTTCTTATAACAATAGCTTTCATGCTAGCATCGGAATGCCGCCTTATGAGGCCCTGTACGGAAGAAGGTGTCGATCTCCCTTATACTGGGATGAAGTAGGAGAGCGGAAGATGCTCGGACCCGAAGTGGTCCAAAGGACCAAAGATATAGTGGATCTTATCAGAGGGCGACTTGTAGCAGCCCAAGACAGACAAAAGAAATATGCAGACCTAGCCCGAAAGGACAAGGAATATGAAGTAGGGGACTTAGTACTGCTGAAAGTATCCCCTTGGAAGGGATTAATGAGGTTCAGAAAGAAAGGAAAACTAAGCCCAAGATACATTGGACCTTTTGAGATATTAAGACGGATTGGAAAGTTAGCTTACGAGCTAGCCCTACCCCCTAATTTGCAACAAGTTCATAACGTGTTCCATGTGTCAATGCTAAGGAGGTATCATCGGGATGCCAGGCACATAGTGGAGTATGAGCAGGTGGATATGCAGCCAGATCTAACTTACGTGGAGAAGCCAGTAAGGATTATGGATAAGAAGGAGCAGGTGCTTCGGAACAAAGTGATCAAGCTAGTCAGAGTACTATGGCAGAATCATAATATGGAAGAATCAACTTGGGAACTAGAGAGCACAATGCTAGAAAAGTACCCCCATTTGTTTTCTGTTTGATTCCGGGACGGAATCCTTTTAAGGAGGGGAGACTGTAATAACCCCAAAAATTTTCAACTTTTTGTAACCCTTGTGAATAGTGTTTTAGCTGAATGAGAAAACTTTTCACGCCACACTATGTAGGGGTTCTGTTATGGATATTCTGGGATATTATTAGTACTCTATGAAGTATATAAGTGTATGTAAAGATCGTCAGAATCCAATTTCCGAACACTTTGGTTTTTCCCGGAAATCCACAAGATACGGAGAGAATTGAGTATAAGGTAACATGATAAAAAGGATTTAAATTAAAGGATTATAATAAAGGATCATAAAAAGAAATATAATGTATTGAGAAAGGTTAAGGGAACCTAAGTAATAAGATCCCGGGTATGATCCTTCAAACGATAAACGAGAACGAAAGTTAAGCGAACCGTATAACAGATCAGCGGTCATTAGGCAAACGATTAGGAAGTTAATCAAAGGGATTAGTGGGAAGGATGTCATCCAACCAATAGAAAGAGGACAAGGAAGGGAGGATGACATCATGAAGATGACATAAGCATGACATGGGAAGGAAGGAGGTGTGGTAGCTTTGTAACCACACAATTTCAAGGGCAAGAAAGTAATTGACTAAATCAAATACAAAACAAGTCAACCAAGCCAAGTAAAAATCATTCTCATCAAAAAATCAAAAGCAACCAAGGCTTGTTCTTGAGAGCTCTCGGCTTTTTAACATTTTCAAAGGCAAGAATTTCAAAATCAAAGATCCAAGCTTCCTAAATTGGTAAGATAATTCCCTAGTCATCTTCATGCTTAGTTAGGACTATATCATGAGTTTAAGCCATTAATTCTTTCTCAATCTTCTTCATTTAATCAAAGAAGAAGACAATGAATAGTGTTTTCAAGTTTTTTAACTTGAACTTTTCTTGGTTTTCTTGAAGATCCAAGCATTCTTAAGACTTCTCCAAGCTTCTTAAGGCTTCCTAGCTCCACCCACCACTTCAAGGAAGGTATACCATCTCCAAACCCTAGATTCCTATATATTATAAGATGATTTTGATTAGTGGGTTGATATTGTAGCTTGTTGTTATGATTTAGAGTTTGGGATTTGGAATGGTAGTAAAATGGAATGGTAATTGTTGTGGTTTTGATTTAAAGGAACTTAAGTATGATTAAAGTTAAGTTTAAGCATAAGTATGAATGATTAAATTGAATTGGTTGGGGTTGTTATGATGTGATAAGGATGGATGTTGGTTGTATGTTGGATTTGAGATTGGTTTGTGGTTGGTTTTGTATGGTTTAAAATTTGGAAATCGCGTAAACATAGCCGTCGTAACGTCCGATTTTCTTTGGACTGTTTTTGTGCATAGCATTAGGACCCGAGAACCCCCTGCTAGATTATGACCACTGCCATGATTAGATAGCTCATGTTACGAGCTTCGTTTTGATATGTAGTTCGTTCGATTCCGATGCACGGTTTAGGAGAAACGACCGTTTCAAGTAACGGCGTTTCGCGAACGAAACTTTTTCCCTCGCCTTACTTTGAAACATAGGTTAAAGACCAAAAAGGGTTAATTAATGCATGAAACATTTATGGTAAGTGTGTTAGGCAGTTGGTAAGACATTCGCGAAGGAATCGCTTTAAAACTCGTAAAGTTAAATTATTAAAAATGGTGGAGCCGAGGGTACCCGAGTGACTTAAGCGAATCGGTGAGCGCAAAACAAGCGTTAGAGTCTAAGTTAGTTAAAGTATAGGTTTACAAGTGATTTTGGTTTAATTCCAACTTACTTGTTGTTTATAGGTTATCAGACTCGTCCCGAGCCTTTCTCACCCCCAAGTCGCTCAGGCAAGTATTCTATCCGTTATACTGTTGTTGTGATGTATACACTTGTATATGCATTATCTTGCGATAGATGCATGATGTTTATATTAGCAAATGTTGCAATATATTGAAGCATACTGCTATGGTATATATATGCATGCCTGTTTCATATTCTTTCCATATATAATTGTTGATTCAGTTGATAATACCTATGCTAGAGGATAGCGGTAACTTGCATATACCCTTAGTATAGGGACCCAAAGGTGAAAATATTTTCTAAAACCGGGAGTCGAGGATCCCGAGTAGATTTTGTATATATATGGATATGGATATATATATATATATATTTATATATATATACATATATATGGTCATAGTTTTCAAAACTATTAATCGAATAAGGTTTATTCGATAACTTTAACTTTATTTTATTATTGAATATTATTTCGAATATTATTCGAAGGCGTATGACTCCTTTATATTAAATGAATATTATCTTGAATATTCATTCGAGGACTTATGACTCCTTTATATTATTTATTGAATATTACTTGGATATTCATTTGAGGATGTATGACTCCTTTATTTTATTTAATGAATATTATTTATAATATTCATTCGAGGTATTATGACTCAGCTTATTATTTAATGAATATTATTTCGAATATTCATTCGAGGGCTTATGACTCAGCTTATTTATTTATTGAATATTATTTCGAATATTCATTCGAGGGCTTATGACTCAGCTTATTTTATTTATTGAATATTATTTGAATATTCATTTGAGGATCTATGACTCCGATTATTTGCTGAAATATATTCTTTATTTTATTAAAGAATAAGGTGTAAATAATCAAACTTATTTTCGATTATTCAAATAAAGATAATACTTTTATATAAGTATATCTTTGGTTATTTAATACTCGTTTCAAGTATAAATTTCAATACTTCTACTTCAATTATTTTTATAAAAGATTATTCTTTATGAGAATATTATTTAAATAATAATATTCAGTCATTTTCTAAATATTCTGAGGACTGATTTACTTCATTAAATCAGCTTTACTCCAAACACTCTTTAAAGTGTTTTCGAGTCTTCAAAATGATTTTTAAAAGTTAGAGCGGATCCCAAAACTCATTTTTATATTTAAGATCTTCCTTTTAAAGGGGATTTAAATACTCGTTCAAAACCTGGGGAATCCGGCTCTGTGGTGTATTTTATATTCGCAACAAGGTTGCAGTTTTGGTAAATGAATTGATTACTTACCCAACGTTCGGGAAGTAAGTCCATCTATTGAGTCGGCATAAGCAACATGGGCTCAGTGGGCGTCCATGATAGTGTAAGTGGCTCAGTGGGAGTCCATCAAATGCATAAGTGGCTGAGTGGCAGTCCAGCATAGGTCCTAATGCGGCCAGGGTGATGACCAGTGGGGAATTCGTCCATCTACTAGTAGAAAAGGTTACTTATGGGTATCTTTGCCTGATCAGCAAGATATCTGGTTTATGCCAAAGGTTTTCTTTTCCTTCCAAATTCATTGGATATTGCAACTCTGTTCATACTTTACATAACAGAGGTTCCAGGAAATATTTTAGAGATATATATATGTGGATATATATATATCGGGACTAAATAAAGTATCTCATAACTTTTTCATTCAATAATATTTCAAAGATTGAATCTATTCAAGTCTTAACTTGTGGTCTCATCTATGGGATGTTTTTCTTAAAACTTATAATACTTTGAACGGTGGTAGTTCAAGTAGCTTTATAAATGATATAAGTGTGGTGAAGTATTGGTAACTTCATTCCTTGTTTTTACATTATATCTAGTAAGTAATTATCTTACACACGATAAAGATTATAGTGAGTATCCATTTAGATACTTATATTATTGTTATCACTATGTATTATCTTGCGGGCTGTAAGGCTCACTCTTGCTTTATTTCTTCATCACACAACAACAGTTAGGAGAGATGGCCAGACTCCAGCAGACCCAGCGCAAGCGCGTGGGAAGCGCCCCGCGTCTTCCCGATGATGTTGTGGCTGCTATAGCTGCAGAGGTAGATCCATTGTAGTTCAGACCATCTACTTTTGAGAATCAAATTATGTATAATTATAACTTATGGCAGATAATGGCAATTAACTATAAATTATCAAGTAATCACTTTGGGTTGTAATAATTTTAAATTGTGGATTCAAAGACTTGTACTGATTTCAATTTCATCTCTGAGACTATAACGGGTTGTGGTGTGTGTTAGTATGGGGTCACAGCATGAGGTTATTTATTATTAATTAAGTGAAGTGATATTGTGGAAAGAAAGACCGTGACAACCCGGATCCCCGACCCCGGATCTGGGGGTGTTACACCCAGGAGACTTCAGAGCTGCTTTTCCAGCCCGCAGAGAGATCGATGGGATCGAGCTTCGTACCAGGGTTCGGATGAGGATGACATCAGTGGGAGGATACATCCCGGTAGTTGATGCAGAGCTGATGATTGCAGGAGCGATGAAGAGGGTGCGTGACCTCACTCGCAGTGATAGTGACTAAGAGACTAGTGACTAGATATAGACCTTGAAGAAGGTTGGGTGACTTGTCACCAATTTTGATAAGATAGCTAGTAGTAGATAGCGTTCCTAGCCCTTCAGGGTACACGGCTTATGTATTTTCATTTCAGTATTCAGTACTAGTAGTGATAGATTGAAATCAGGCATGTATGAACTCGGCTAGTAGTTTCATCCCCAAGATATAAATGGGAGATCTTATTAATATATAGTTAAGCAGTTATTAAGAAATGATGTCTATATTATTTCACTTATTAAAACATGCTAAATAATAAATGACATGCTTACATATGAATAAAATAATCCAACTGTTATAATTACAATTATGTTGACTAATTTTCATTATCAGAACAATGCCACCTCATAGAAGAGGAACCAGGGCATAGCCCGCAGAATCTGTTAACCAACAACGAGGTGACCCTGTAGTAAATGAGGAAAGTGAAGAAGACCTAGACTATAATGAATATGATGAGGAAGAATACGTAGAAGAAGAGGCTGAGGATACCCATCAGGGAGGGAACCCCATGAATGAATTTATGCAACTGCTAAGAGCAAATCTGAACCAGCAGCCTATTCCACCACATCCACATGCTGCCCAACAGACTGCAGCTACTGCCTTTAGAACCTTCAAATCTCTCAAACCCCCAGAGTTTCTAGGATATACCGACCCCGTTGAAGCACGGGCCTGGCTCAAAGAGATAGAAAAGTCCTTCAAAATACTAGGTGTTGAGGAATGACATAAGACCATTTTCGCTTCTTACATACTGAAAGGAGAAGCTAACTACTGGTGGGAGTCCAAATGAAACCTAGAAACTGATGCTATGACTCCATGGAATAGATTTACCCGACTGTTCTTAGACAAGTACTTCCCTAGGTTTATGGAAACCCAGATGGAGATTAGGTTTCTGGAGTTGAAACAGGATAAGATGACTGTGGCAGAATATGAGGCCAAAGTTACTGAGTTGTCGAGATTTGTGCCTGAGTTTGTGAATACCGAAGAAAAGAAAGCGCAAAGGTTTCAGCTTGGTCTGAAACAGTGGATACAGAATCGAGTAGCAGTGTTAGAGCTGACAGATTATGCCACCTTAGTACAGAAAGCCTCGATTGTTGAAGTTGGCAGTGAGCAGATTGTGAAGGAGAAGGAAAATAGGAAGAGGAAGATATGAAGCCAAGGAATAGGAACCGGGAACAGGAGCCTTCCAAGCAGGTTCATCAGGGGAGCGGTGTCCCAACCTGCACAAGGCCCTAGATTCAGAAAGGCCCCGAGTGAGAGCGTTGGCCAGGGCGGCGGACAATCTAGGACAACATTTCATAGCCAACCACGTGCCCCAATACCAGAATGTCAAACCTGTAAGAAGAGCACCTTGGAATGTGTACCCAGACAAGAGCCCCTCTGAGATGTTACCGGTGTGACCAAATCGGACACCTTGCCAACAGCTGCACCCGGTCTATTGTAACGTGTTTCCAATGTGGAAAGGTAGGACACATGAAGAAGGATTGCCCAACGTTGAAGCCCCCAGCCTCAGGGATGAACAAAGCTGCATCCAACCGACCCCAGGCTGCTAAGACCTTCAACATGACTGTTCAGGATGCTGTCCGAAATACTGACGTGATAGCAGGTACCCTTTTGTTAAATTCCGAACATGCAAATGTCCTATTTGATTCTGGAGCAACCAAGTCTTTTATATCTCAAGATTTTGTTAAAAAGTTAAAACTTAATGCCATACCCTTACGTGAGATATTACGAGTGGAAATAGCAAACAGAAAAATAATCCCTGTAAATCAAGTACACCCTAAGTGTAAGTTGAAATTAGAAGGGAAGATCTTCGAGGTCGGCCTAATCCCATTCGCGTTAGGAGAATTTGATGTAATCTTAGGGATGGATTGGTTATCCAGTAACGGAGCGCAAATAGATTGTGAACGGAAGAAAGTAAAGATAAGAGTGCAGAATGAAAAAGAAGTAGTGTTTAAAGGTCAACGACGGAACCAGAAATTTCTAACCATGCTTCAGGCAAAAAGATTGTTAAGGAAAGGTAACGAGGCCTATTTGGATTATGTGATAGATACCAAGAAGGAAGTCCCTAATATACAGGACATACCCGTAGTAAACAAATTCGAGGATGTATTCCCAGAGAACTTACCAGGATTACCACTTGACCGAGAAATAGAGTTCGCTATAGAGTTAGCACCAGGAACGGCGCCAGTATCCAAGGCCCCATATAGGCTAGCCCCAGTTGAAATGAAGGAACTAGCTTCTCAACTACAAGAGTTATTAGATAATGGAATGATAAGGCCCAGTGTGTCGCCATGGGGAGCGCCAGTACTGTTCGTAAAGAAAAAGGATGGCAGTATGAGATTATGTATAGACTATCGAGAGCTGAATAAGCTGACTATTAAGAATAGGTACCCTCTCCCCAGAACTGATGACCTATTCGATTAACTCAAAGGAGCTGTACATTTTTCCAAAATATATTTAAGAACAGGATATCACCAGTTGAAAATCAAACCGGAAGATATACCGAAGACTGCTTTTCGCACTAGGTATGGACACTATGAGTTCTTAGTTATGTCATTTGGGTTAACCAATGCACCCGCAGCCTTTATGAGTTTGATGAACAGAGTGTTCAAAAAGTACTTGGATATATGTGTGATAGTTTTTATAGACGATATTCTGATCTACTCAAAGACAGAGCAAGAACACGCAGAACATTTGAGGATAGTCTTAGAGATCTTGAGGAATGAGAAATTGTATGACAAGTTCTCGAAGTGCGAATTTTGGTTGAGAGAAGTTCAGTTTTTAGGACATGTGGTGAGTAGCAAAGGAGTTTTAGTTGACCCTGCTAAGACAGAGGCGGTATCCAGTTGGGAAAGACTAACTACCCCAACAGAGGTTAGGAGTTTTGTGGGTTTAGCAGGATATTACCGAAGATTCGTGCAAGACTTTGCTAAGATAGCCGGTCCACTGACTAGACTTACCCGAAAGACAGACAAGTTTGTATGGACAGAGAAATGTGAGGAGAGTTTTCAAGAGCTGAAAAGGAGGTTGGTGTCAGCACCAGTGCTCGCTCTTCTCGATGGAAAGGGGGAGTTTGTGATATACAGCGACGCATCACTTAAAGGATTAGGATGTGTGCTAATGCAGCACGGAAAAGTGATAGCGTATGCCTCACGGCAATTGAAGGAATATGAAAGCAGATACCCTACGCATGATCTAGAATTAGAAGCCATAGTGTTTGCCCTGAAAATTTGGAAACACTACCTATACGGTGAGAAATGCGAGATCTACACTGACCATAAAAGCCTCAAATATATTTTTACTCAGAAGGAACTGAACATGAGACAAAGGAGATGGTTAGAGTTGATAAAAGACTACGACTGTGAAATTTTGTATCACCCGGGTAAAGCCAATGTGGTGGCTGACGCCCTTAGTAGGAAGGAAAGACTCAAGATGATAATAACATCGGAGGAGTTGATTAAGAAATTTGAGAAGATGGAAATTGACGTGAGGATGACCGGTAAGGGAACAGAAGGATTATTTGAGATTAAGCTAGTGCCAGAACTGACTGAAAAGATACGAGTATGTCAGGAAAAGAAGATGAGTGAGGAAAAAGGAACATTGACCGGTGAAGAAGTGAGATGCGAGAAGGATGAGAAAGGGATCATGAGGTATGCGTCCCAGATTTGGATTCCGAATGTGCAAGAATTAAAGGATGAGCTGTTGCACGAAGGGCACAGCTCTAGATATTCAATCCACCCAGGAAGTACGAAAATGTACCGTGACCTTAAGGAATATTATTGGTGGCCTAACATGAAGAGAGAAGTAGCAGAGTGGGTCAGCAAGTGCTTGACATGCCAGAGAGTGAAGGCGGAACATCAGCGATCTAGTGGACTATTACGACCCCTAGAAATTCTGGAATGGAAATGGGAGCACATAGCCATGGATTTTGTGACAGGCTTACAAAGGACGAAGACCAATCACGATGCCATATGGGTTATCATTGATGGAGTGACCAAGTCCGCACACTTCCTACCAATCAACGAAAGATACACCGTAGACAAGTTGGTGGATATTTACTTGAAGGAAATAGTAGCTAGACACGGCGTTCCGGTAACCATAGTGTCAGATAGAGACCCGAGGTTTAATTCTCGATTTTGGAGAAGCTTCCAAGAATGTGTAGGCACCAGACTAAACATGAGTACCGCTTACCACCCCCAGACTGATGGACAAAGCGAAAGGACTATTCAGACCCTAGAAGATATGCTACGAGTGTGTGCCATTGATTTCAAAGGAAATTGGGATGACCACTTACCCCTGATCGAATTTGCTTATAACAATAGCTATCACGCTAGCATAGGAATGCCCCCGTATGAAGCTCTTTACGGGAGAAGATGTCGCTTTCCCCTGTGTTGGGATGAAGTCGGAGAACACAAGATATTAGGACCAGAGTTAGTCCAGCAGACCAGAGAAATGATAGGACTCATCAGGAAAAGACTGGTAGCAGCCCAGGACAGACAAAAGAAGTACGCCGACCAGACCAGGAAAGATAGAGAATATGAAGTAGGAGATTCTGTGCTATTGAAGGTATCTCCATGGAAAGGAGTGATGAGATTTGGAAAGAAAGGGAAGCTGAGTCCCAGATTCATAGGACCCTTTGAAATTTTGAGGAGAATAGGACCTCTATCTTACGAGCTCGCCTTGCCTCCTAATTTGTGACAAGTACACAACGTGTTCCATGTGTCCATGTTAAGGAAGTACCATGCAGATGCACGACATGTAATAGAGTATGAGCAGGTAGATTTATAACCAGACCTGACCTACATCCAGCAGCCAGTAAGGATAATGGACCAGAAGGAACAAGTGTTGAGGAACAAGACTGTGAAGCTGGTTAGGATCTTATGGAGAAATCAAAAATGTCGAAGAGACAACTTGGGAACTTGAAGACACAATGAGGAATAGATATCCCCACTTATTTTCTAATTGATTCCGGGACGGAATCCTTGTTAGAGGGGAAGACTGTAATAACTCAAATTTTTGAGACCTTGTAAAACGTTTAATAAATAGTAACCCTGGCGGACGGGAAAAACTTTTGAGCCCACGCTATGTAGTGCATTAGAAAATGAGTTTCGGAGTTGATATTACGATTATACGTACCAAATGAGTGTATGTAAACGCTATTAGTTTTCGAAGAAAATGAACTTTGAAAAACGACCGTATTTACGACTTATCGAGGATTACGGGAATCACAATATAATTACGAGATTAAAATCCTACAGATTTATATTCAATTAGGATAAATAAAAATATAAGGAATAAATACGAAAGGAATTACATCGTGAACCATTTACGAGTAAGTATTACGGAGAACGTTTAAGTAACCAAGCGAGCGCGTAAACGATTAAATAAATGTAACGCACTAACTAAACCATGGCAAGGAAGTAACCATGGTTACTTCATCAAATAGTGAGCTAAAAATAGGATGACCAAGCTAGCTAGCAAAATAGTGTGCTAAGGAAGCTAACCTTGTAGTTAGTTTGTAAGCTAGCAAGTTACAAAGATTTGTCTCCAAGATTTGCTACAAAGAATAAACCTAGAATGCTATACTAGGAAGATTAAAATCAAGTTGCAAGATATCAACTCACCTTCCTAGAAGCAACCTATCAAAGCATCCAAGAGAAGCAACCAAGAGGTGTATAAATACCCCCCCATCCCCATTTGTTCCATTCGGTATTGAAGAAAATGAGGAATTCAAATTCCAAACTCCAAGTTCAAGCTCTTGTAAAATCACCCAATTAATTCCCAAGCCTCCTAGCAAATAAACTAAGGTAAGAAAATTCTTTCATCCCTTTTTATCAAGGTTTGATGGGTTGAATATATTCAAGAAACTCACTAGTGAATAGTATGAATAGTAACTTCTCTTTGGTTTCTTGATTTTAATGGTGGTTTTAGGTTCTAAAAATCATACCAAGCACTTCCAATCCTCCACCATCCTCAAAAACACATCTCAAGCTTTCAAGAAAGGTAAAAGTCTTTGGCCCAACTTTATTTAAGGTTCATTTTTAAGATCCATTTAGTATGTGGTAGTAAACCTAGCTTACTAAGTAGTACTGATGAAATCTTGGTGTTTAAGTTAATTAGATTAAATATGGTTGTTGTTTTCTCAATAACATGATGTTCTTGAGAGGAGTTTGTGTATTGATGATGATATGATGATTGTTGGTGGTTGTGTTAATAGTTAGGGCGTAAACGAAACCCCGATCGTAAACGTAACTTCGTTAAAACCAACAGATCGTAACTTTAAGTTATTGCAGAAAGTTCCGAAGTTGTAAACTTTAGATTCTTGAAAAATAACCTTTGTTTAGGATAGACAATGTTATAAGGATCGTTTAGGCTCTTGAATCGCTTGATTCCCATTTACGGATTTTAAAAGTTATGACCGTTTTAGTAAAAGTGATTTACGCGACAAAAACTGCTACGAATTACGAACTTTGAAAATATAAAGGATAGACTTAAAAGTATTCATAAATCATGAAATTTTTACAGAGAGTAACATATTGAGTTTCCTAACTTCCATAAAAATTCAAGTGAAAATAATTTTTTTCCAATTTTATAAAAATGTCGGAGCCGAGACCGCGCGAGTAGAAACCGAGAGAATCCATAAGCGGAGTCGACGATGATAATGAGAATGAACCCAAGATACTTAGGAAAATGAAGTGACCACAATGTGAATATGACTTAAAAGAATAAATAAGGGTAATATAAGTTGAGCGGGAGCATGATAAGGAGCGCATGAGTGCGAGTTGCCGTAAATTAGAACGGAACCTAACAAAATGAAATGTGTTTATGGTTATAGATTTCCGAGCGGAACCTAGAGTATCCTCCACCTCGAGATACCCAGGCAAGTTTACGAACCCAACTCTATTTTTACTGTTGTGTTGTGAAAGGATTGTTTTACTATCATCGCATAAATACCATGTTTGCCATGATACGTAGTTATTGAATTTTCGTATAATATAGCGATGTTTTACGATATAGTATATATCGTGAAATGTTTATTCCGCTTTAAGCGTGACATATTATATAAGACCGAGAGTCGGTCGGGATTTAAAATAAAACCCGGGAATCATTCCGGAGATATTATAGGACGATTATAGGTCCATAGTAGTACGGTTTAAAAGGGGACTCATCGTCCACTTACGAAACATTAAAACACCTCGAACTTTTATTAAAACGATTTTCCAACGATCATATTCCCTCAACTATATTTTATTGTTCGGATAATAAATATTATATACGTATTCCTTTATTATGGGAGTAGTATACTCCAACGTTGATTTATTTCAAACCCGATTAATCATTATAGGTTATTAATTATGTAGACACAAACTAGTTGAGGAATATTATTTTAAATATTCTTTTAGAAAGTAAACTTATTTGAGGTTTAATTATTTATTGACTATTATTTAATTAATTATCATTTATTAAAGGGTTTATTATTGATTTAAAAATTATAGATCCTGATTTAAAACATACTTTCTGATTTCGGAATATCATTCGAATAATTTCAGATCGTCGGTGAATATTATCCCAACTTATTAATATTTTAAATATAGTTTCAAGGAGAAACTTTTCCCCCTTATTGATTATCTGTTGACAACGGTCAACTCACATCCTTAGTACTTCCTCCGAAATTTTCGGAAGTACATATATATATATACAGTAAAGCTATGCCTATCAACAAAAAAAATGCTTGGAGGAACTTCGATGTGGTTCGAGTTCTCGAAATATGATAGGATTTACTAAAGGACAAGGGAGGGGTAGAATCCAAGTACTTCGTGTATTGGATAGGCTACTGGTACCGTAGGAGACGGTACAATATGTACCTATGGACCTGCAAAGTGTGTGTATACCCGAAATGAGGACACATAGCCCGTATGCGGCAAGGGTGATACCTGAGAGATGATGGTTTCGTCCTTCTACTAGTAGAAAAGGTTACTTTTATCGCAGTACGACTGATCATCGTATGCGGTGGCTCCAGTGAATGTCCAAATTCTTCCAATTGGAATTGTGATGCAATACCGTAACCCAAGCCTAGGTGTTGGGATTACTATTAAGGTATTCGCAGGTTATTAAAACCCCCCTTAATGATTTGTTTTTATAAAAAGGTGTGTATCACCAAGGAAAACTATTTTCGAATAAAACATAAATATCATATATGATGTTATCATTCAGTCATTTTATACTGTACATTATTATGTTGGGCATTATATCTCACACTTGTTTTCTTAAATTGACACAACACAACAGTGAATCAATATGCCTACCATGAGAACCACAGCCAGGAAACGGGTAGGAAATGGCCAGCTGTTCCGTAGATTGTTTGGTGTTGTACCACAGGTAGTCAGAATAAGCAGGATTAGTTTTCAGTTGTTTAAAGTTCGGCTTATTTATAAGTATGATTTATATAAGGTAAGAAACAAGAAACGTATATTTGGCCGGCGGACTAGCCTTACCTAAAGGTCACTCCCCGGTAAGACTAATTACTTTTGGGTTGTAATAAAATTTCTCTAGTTATTATGGTTCGTTTCCAAGACAATAACCTGTAAGTGTGTGTGTGTGATAAGTGTGGGGTCGTGAAGCGTGAGTATTTACATATAGTAGTGTGAGTTTAGATGGCGTGGCTTCCGACACTCCTGACCCCGGGTTTTTGGGTGCCACAGATGTATTTGCATGATCAGCAGCTGATACGCCTGGCATAGACCCGCACTGATCACTCACAAACTAAACGTAGATCCGAATCGAAAGACCGTGAAGCAAAAGAACAGGAGTTTTGCCCCTAAGAGGCAGGAGGCAATCATGAAAGAAGTAGAGAAGCTCTTAGAAGCTGGTTTTATTGAAGAGTTACCATTTCTGGAAAGGTTAGCAAACCCTGTAATGGTAAAGACGGCATGGAGAATGTGCATGGATTTCACTAATCTGAATGATGCATGCCCAAAGGATTATTTCCCGCTTCCAAGGATAGATATATTGATAGATGTGACCGATGGTCATGAGATGCTGCATTTTATGGATGGATTCAGTGGATACAATAAGATCAAGATGCATAAGGATGACATTCCAAAGGTATCATTCATGACTGACTTTGGTATTTTTTGTTATCTTGTTATGGCGTTTGGTCTCAAGAATGCAGGAGCTACCTATCAAAGGTTGGTGAATAAAAAATTTCAGAGATCCTATTGGGAAAATAATGGAAGTATATGTAGATGACATGTTAGTCAAGAGTCTTATGAAGACTGACCATATAACCCATTTGGGGGAAACCTTTGAGGTCCTAAGATACCACAAAATGATGTTAAATCCTGCAAAGTGTGCTTTCGGAGTAGGATTAGGAAGGTTCTTGGGATTAATGGTCTCCAAGAGGGGAATCGAGGCAAGTCATGATAAGATAAAGGCCATTTTAGATATGGTACCTCCAAAGACTATCAAAGATGTTTAAAAGCTCACTGGAAGGGTTGCTACCAAATCTGGAGACAAGTGTCTGTCATTCTTCAAATCTCTGAAGAAAATAAAAGATTTCATATGAACTGAGGAAAGACAAGAAGCATTCGAAAGGTTAAAGAAATACATGGTCCAAGCCCCGTTGTTGGCCAAACCAGACTTGGACGAGACTTTGTACCTATATTTGGCCGTTTCAGAAACTGCATTGAGCGCTATATTGGTTAAGGAGGAACTATGTCAGTAAGATTTTGCATGGAGCTGAGTTGAATTATTCAATTATAGAAAATTTCACTTTAGCCCTGGTGATGGCCTCAAGGAAGTTGCGTCCTTACTTCCAAGAATATAATATTGAGGTGCTAACGAATCAGCCTTTGAGAAACATTATCCACAGTCTTAAATCCAGTGGAAGGTTGATTAAATGGGCCATTGAGCTGGGAGAATTCGACATAAAGTATAAGCCTCAAACGGAGATAAAAGCCCAGGCCTTGGCTGACTTCGTGGTTGAATGTACCATCCCTAACCAAGAAGTCGGGGGGCAGGAAGATACTGAACCTCAGGGTATAGAGGATAATGAAGGAAGACAGAACAAGGAAAAGGAATTCTGGGTTCTCTATTTTGATGGAGCATCAAAAACAAATTCGAGTGGAGCAGGGCTAGTTTTACAAAGCCCAGATGGATTCTTGATTGAATATGCTATGAAGTTAGACTTCCCAACCACAAATAGTGAAGCTGAGTATGAAGCTCTCATAGCTGGCCTTGGCCTAGCAGGGATATTGATGGTCAAGAACTTGAAAGTATGTGGAGATTCAAAACTTGTCATATCCCAGGTCAAGGGGGAGTTTGAAGTAAGGAATGAAACCATGGCAAGGTATGTGTACCTAGTGAGGGCCGTGATGACTCAGTTCGATGAATGCCATGTTGAGCATATTCTAAGATAGGAAAATGCTAAGGCAGATGCATTATCTAAGTTTGCCTCATCAGAGATAGAGAAAAGTTCAGGAAATGTGTACTACCGTATTTTGAAAATAAGAAACATTGATATTAAGCTTGTTGCCCCTATAGGGCTGGGGACATCATGGATCTTATTAAGGCTCATCTGCAAACCGGATAGCTTCCTAGTGATGCAGTGGAAGCAAAAAAGTTGTCTGTACGGGCTCTAAAATACTCTCTAATTGATGGAATTCTTTATAAAATATCTTTTATAGTTCCTTATTTAAGATGTGTCAGCTCAGATGAGGCTCAACTTGCTTTGGAGGAAGTACATGAAGGTATATGTAGCCAACACTTGGGGGGCAAGGCCTTAGCCCACAAAATTACTCGTTTAGTCTTTAATTGGCCAGAAATTATGGTTGACGCCAAAGGATATGTGAAGAGATGTGATCGTTATCAGAAACATGCCTCTATAGTAAGACAACCTCCCGAAATACTTACTTCCATAAACTCCCCAATCCCATTTGCTATGTGGGGAATGGATATTCTTGGACCCTTCTGTTAGTGTTTGTGCCCTAGAGACAACATTATGATGTTTTAATTTAAGACATTAAGATTATTAATATTTATATTCTATCAATTATTATCTTTATAATTTATTAATTCTTAATTTATTGCGATATAAATGTTAGATTAATAAATGTCTTTAGAATATGATATGCAATTCTATATCTCTAAGTATGTGACTTAGAAATGAGATTATAAGAATAGTATTAATATTCCTAAAGGTCCCTAGTCGAGTATTATTATTAAGGGACAATAATAATGCATTAATATTGGTGTGTTTGTTCACTGATGATCACATCTCATTCATCATAGGTATAGTGATACTAAAGTCAAAAACACAGGCAGATGTATATGTACATGGTGCTGGACAGACCTAATGTGAGATTCTACATGTCTGTTGTGTCATAAGTGATAGTGATAATGATGTAATGGTCCTTAGACCTGAAGTCATTATATTTCTATATGAGAATTAATATACATTGATTCCATTAAAAATTATCTTTGACCGGGTAATGATAAAAGTGGACATTGGGTATATTATGAATCGTATGAGAAATATGAATGATCTAGATGGATTTAACCCTCCTATTTTAGGAGTGATATTATTAGCCTCTTGTGTGAGCTAGACTATGAAATGTGTGGTCACGCTCAAATGTTGATTTGATATGATAGTTTACTCATTGATCAAGGAAACTTGGATTAAACTATGATGAGGATGACACATTACATGCCTCTAGTTTAATCTATAATATTTTGTTAAAGGGATTATATTATATTATACATTATTCACAAAGGGTATAATCAATCACTGATTCAATTATTATTACTTGGGTAGCAATGATGTATTACTAGATGCCGCTCATTGTTTATGATTTTAAATTAGATTCAAAATTTGTTGTCAACGTAATAATAACCTATAGGTCACACACTTAGAATGCTTGAAGGATTATTTAATTTAAATTGGATTTAAATTAAATTAAAGTAATTCGAATTATTTATAATATTAATTAAGTATGACTTAATTAATTAGATAAATATTGATATTTGAATTTACTAACATTAATTATGAAATTTATTTGTTAAATAATTAAGTGAGACTTAATTATAATATAAATAGAAATTTTGAATTAATAATAACTCATAATTAGTTAAGAGTTATAATTTGTTTTCTAATATCTATATAATATCTCTTGTGTGGTTGATTTTGAAAAAAAAAAGACTTTTACTAGAACCCTAGCCACTAAGGGAGAAGATGGAGAGCAAGAAGAAACGAGTTTGTGCTAGTAGACATTCAATCCTTGCGTTCAAGCATTCGTGTGGATACCAATAGAGCGTAGATCACGAGAACGGGATGTGTGGTGATTGAACAAACTTTGAATCTCCATTAGTCAACCAATTGGTAAAGGTTCTTAAGGTAAAAAATCTTATCTACGAATTAAATATATGTTCTTCGCATGGATCCTGCGGTGGGTTTCGAAAATTCTGATTTTTTTTACATTTTTTAATCATTGTTTCCGTTGCGTTTATGTGCTCAAAACCCTACAATGGCATCAGAGCTACTTGCAAAAAGTGTTTAATTCGTATATGTGTTTACTGGTTTTATGATGATAACATGTATATAATATTCCATGACTGTTATATATGCGATTTGTATGTTTTACATGTTGTTTTGTTTATATATGCGTATGTATATATATGTTTTGAATATATGATATTCATGAGAGTTCTATAATTATATGATGATTATATAATCTGTATATATACTGATATATACATGTTTTCTATTTGTTCTTCTTATAAGAATCGTATTTGATACGATTCTGAATCGGATGCAGCGGATTTGCTGAAATCTGTGTCTGGTGTCCTATTTTGATGAACGAATACGTTATTTTATATGGAATTGAGTGTATGAACGTAACAGATAGCTTAAGCTATCATCGACTGATCTGTAATGCGTTTGACGTCGTTTAGGCCTCGTAATCTGCGATTTAATGTTATCAGATTTAATTTTGAATTTTCTGATTTTTTTCAATATTTGGTTTTTATGATTAGATCATTATGGGTATGATATATTAAGATCAGATTATGTGTTTTAACATTTTATTTTGTGTTAATAGAGCATGGTGTATGGTTATGGCTTATGACCTCAGGTTAATGGTTTTGGTTTTTCAAATACGGCTTGCATGTCGTTTAATCTTGTAATTATTAAATCTCGAATGTAACTCGAGTTCTTCTTGTAAGTTCATTATTTTAGTTTTCATATTTCATTCTTGTAATGTACATGAAGACATGAAGATTTGAAGATCAAGGGTAATCCCACACGGAGGCCATCCAAGGAAGCAATACAAAAAAGAAGACATGTAATAGTTAGCCTGTATTTATTTTCCACCTTAGATTGACCTAGATCTTTGTCATTAGCTTGATAAAGATCATATAGGATGAAGCCATAACTAACCACGTTTATTTATTGCACTTTATATATATATGCGCATATGATGAATGTATGTGTAGAGTAGTTCATAAAGATGCATGATTAATTAGATTAAGGATGTATGTATTAGATACGACACCCATGCCATACTTGTCAAACAAGATAAAATCTGTAACGAATCAAGATTTTATAATGAACATACGATTATAAGTTTCTCGTGTTTATGAAACACGGAATAAAATACAAATTTTCTTTGTTTCTGACATGTGGCGATTTTGTCAAAAGCAAATTCATTGAACTTGTAAGGTTGTGGGTTTTAAGCGAGATCATTGTGACTCCCTCACTACCTGGAAATCAAACCATTGACGAATAT
Source organism: Apium graveolens (assembly GCF_009905375.1). Lineage (NCBI taxonomy): Eukaryota > Viridiplantae > Streptophyta > Magnoliopsida > Apiales > Apiaceae > Apium > Apium graveolens. The sequence continues at coordinate 235,046,624 of NC_133651.1, read as the reverse complement.
TAATTTGAAGTATTTTATTCAAGGAAAAATTGGGAATCTCCTTATGATGGGATCATAATCATTTTAAAATTAACAAAACCCTAAAGTTAATATTAAGTTGATCAGATGCCTTCCAATGAGTCCAATGCGTTAACCTCTAGATCGACCAGGAGTGGGTTCGCCAAAGCGAAGTACTCCTATCTATCGTGGGAGATGTGTTGAAGTATATTGATACTTTTTGACTATTGGGTTTGACTTAACTAAGTTATCACAATAGGATTGTGAACTTAGAGGCATAGAGTTTGGCGAGATTTATTAGATAAATATGAACAAATGTTGTTCCACCAAGCTATCGAAGAGTTATATAGTTGATATAATTGACAAATGTTGTCTACCTAAATAATCATGTTTTGGGAGAAAAGCCAAAGCTGACCTAACGCATGGTGAAATATGGATTTGGCTCATTAGAAAGGATATAGAAGATATTTTTTTCGAATTAATAGTTAGGGCTATTGATTTGATAAAAATAGTGGGAGATATATATTGTGAATATATAATGAATAATCACTTGAACATAATTTAATGATCATCTGTAGATTAAGTCATTTTATGCACTTTAATATTGTAGATCTCAAATGACAAATAACACAAATAACTTCTCTATGTAATAGTCCTTAAGAAGGACAAGCTGACATGAAATAATTTCCTCAATTGACATGGGAACTTGAGGATTGTCCTCAGGTTCAAGGATGTCACTCAAACCCCTCCCTTATTTCTTCTAGCTGAGAATGAAACATGTGCTGAACAAAATGCTTACCAGAAGCAAATTGATTATGCAACTGATGTTTCATGTCTCATGCTTGTAATTATGAGTGATGTGATTTAGAAGCAATAAGTGCATAATGATGCTTATAATATGATTGAGCACCTTCAAAGGATGTTTGAAGGATAAGCTCATCAGAAAGATTTGACAATAATAAGGTACCATATTTTTGCATTATTGGGAGAATGATATCCGGTTGGACCACATGTTCTAAAGATGATAGGTATATGTACTTTGATATTTTGGATTTGAGGAATAGTCTAGAGACTCAGCTTGATTTGATCAAACAATCTTTGAACAACTTTTATTCTTAGTTTGTTAAGAACAAAAGGAATGAGATAAACAGAACATTCACTGAGTTGTTAAGCATGTTTAGAACTGCTGAAAATAACACGATAAGGCATGAATTACGTCCATATTGATGATGTACACTGGAATGCAAATGGGAAAGGAAAGTGGACAGGCAAGATGAAGATTTATTCTTATTCGGTGCCAAACCAAAGTCCAATCCCAAAGGGCTTTTGAAGCCTATTAGGGGTGTTGCTAAAGGAGATGATTGTCATTTTTGTGGAAATAACTGGATGAATGGAAGTTAAATTGTCGAGCTTATTTGGAAGATTTAAAGAAGAAGACTAGCAATTATCAAGCTTCAGGTATAGGGTTAGAATTGGAGCAAAAGTTGTTGCTCTAGTTGAAGAAACTCGATACCTAATTTTTCCCATAAGGCGAGGTTGAGAACTTGATAAATTGTTATTACGTGTCTGCATTTAGCGGATACATTAAGTCAATTTCTTATCAGGACAAGAAAAGTTTTCATTTTAATTAAATAAACAATAGTTGTTTATTCTATTTCAATGATAAGACTTATAATGTTGCACAATTAGTTAACAACTTATATGTTCTAAGTTGACTCAAATTAAACATTACCTCTAGCATTGTCGTTAAGCCATATTAATGAGAAACACGTTTCTGAGTTACATATAGATGAATACTTGGATAAGTTTGATTTTGAATCATACGGAAGATGCGAACTTTGTTTCATTGGTAAAATGACTAAAGCTTCTTTTACCTGATCAGGTGAAAGGGCCACCGAATGATTATGACTTATACATAATGATGTATGTGGTCAAATGCATATGATGGCAAGGGGGCTTATACTACTTCATAACATTTACTGATGATTTCAGTAGATATGGATATGTGGTTCTTAAGAAGAATAAATCTGATTCTTTTGAAATGTTCAAAGAATATAAGGCCGAAGTAGAAAAGAAAACAATGGAAAAGTATAAAAGTTTTACGATCAGATCGTGGAGGAGAATACTCTCTAATTGATGGAATTCTATATAAAATATCTTTTATAGTTCCTTATTTAAGATGTGTCAGCCCAGATGAGGCTCAACTTGCTTTGGAGGAAGTACATGAAGGTATATGTAGCCAACACTTGGGGGGCAAGGCCTTAGCCCACAAAATTACTCGTTTAGTCTTTAATTGGCCAGAAATTATGGCTAACGCCAAAGGATATGTGAAGAGATGTGATCGTTATCAGAAACATGCCTCTATAGTAAGACAACCTCCCGAAATACTTACTTCCATAAACTCCCCAATCCCATTTGCTATGTGGGGAATGGATATTCTCGGACCCTTCTGTTAGTGTTTGTGCCCTAGAGACAACACTATGATGTTTTAGTTTAAGACATTAAGATTATTAATGTTTATGTTCTATCAATTATTCTTTTTATAATTTATTAATTCTTAATTTACTGCGATATAAATGTTAGATTAATAAATGTCCTTGGAATATGATATGCAATTCTATATCTCTAAGTATGTGACTTATAAATGAGATTATGAGAATAGTATCAATATTCCTAAAGGTCCCTAGTCGAGTATTATTATTAAGGGACAATAATAATGTATTAAGACTGGTGTGTTTGCTCACTGATGATCACATCTCATTCACCATAGGTATAGTGATACTAAAGTCAAAAACACAGGCAGATGTATATGTACATGGTGCTGGACAGACCCAATATGAGATTCTACATGTCTGTTGTGTCATAAGTAATTCTCACAGTGATAATGATGTAATGGTCCTTAGACCGGAAGTCATTATATTTCTACACGAGAATTAATATACATTGATTCCATTAAAAATTAACTTTGACCGTGTAATGATAAAAGTGGAAATTGGGTATATTATGAATCGTATGAGAAATATGAATGATCTAGATGGGATTTAACCCTCCTATTTTAGGAGTGATATTATTGGCCTCTTGTGTGAGCTAGACTGTGAAATGCGTGGCCACGCTCAAATGTTGATTTCATATGGTAGTCTACTCATTGATAAAAAAACTTGGATTAAACTATGATGAGGATGACACATTATATGCCTCTAGTTTAATCTATAGTATTTGGTTAAAGGGATTATATTACATTGTACATTATTCACAAAAGGTTTAATCGATCACCGATTCAATTATTATTACTTGGGTAGCAATGATGTATTACTAGATGTCGCTCATTGTTTATGATTTTAAATTAGATTTAGACTTCGTTGCCAACGTAATAATAACCTATAGGGTCACACACTAAGAATGCTTGAAGGATTATTTAATTTAAATTGGATTTAAATTAAATTAATATAATTCGAATTATTTATAATATTAATTAAGTATGACTTAATTAATTAGATAAATATTGATATTCGAATTTACTAACATTAATTATGAAATTTATTTGTTAAATAATTAAGTGAGACTTAATTATAATACAAATAGAAATTTCGAATTAATAATAACTCCTAATTAGTTAAGAGTTATAATTCGTTTTTCTAATCTCTATATAATATCTCTTGTGTGGCTGATTTTGAAAAAAAAAGACTTTTACTAAAACCCTAGCCACTAAGGGAGAAGATGGAGAGAGCAAGAAGAAACGAGTTTGTGCTAGTAGACATTCAATCCTTGCGTTCAAGCATTCGTGTGGATACCAATAGAGCGTAGATCGTGAGAGCGGGATGTGTGGTGATTGAACAAGATTGGATCTCCATTAGTCAACCAATGGGTAAAGCTTCTTAAGGTAAATAATCTGATCTACGAATTAAATATATGTTTTTCGAATGGATCCTGTGGTGGGTTTCGAAAATTCGAATTTTTTATGTTTTTTAATTACTGTTTCCGTTGCGTTTATGTGCTCGAAACCCCACACTTTCCCCATGGCCACTACTCAAAGGAAGTTTTTGATCGTAGCAATTGATTATTTTACCAAGTGGGTTGAAGCTAAGCCCCTGGCAAAGATCACGACTAAGCAAGTCGCTCAGTTCCTGTGGGAGAATAGTATGTGCAGGTACGGGATTCCCCGAATCTTGGTGACCGACAGCTGAACATAATTCAATAATGAAAGGTTCAGAAAGTATTGCGAAGAGAACGACATTGACTTGAGATTCACTTATGTTGCTCACCCTCAAGCTAATGGGCAAGTAGAGGTTACAAATCGGATCATTTTAGATGGGTTGAAGAAGAGAATTGAAAAGTCCAGAAATAATTGGGTGGATGAAATACTGTCAATACTTTAGTCTTATAGAACTACATGTAGAGTCACAACATGAGCAACACCCTTCATGTTAGCATATGGAGCATAAGCAGTTGTACCAATAGAAATATCACATTAGTCCCCGAGGATCCAAGCATTCAATGACGAGGAAAATGAGGAGGGCCGACGATTACCCCTGGACTTAATAGATGAAGTACGAGATGCGGCGCACGCAAAGATTGTGGAATATTTGAAAAAAGCCTCTTTTTACTACAACCTGAGGGTGAAAGAGAGATTCTTCAAGCAAGGAGAATTGATCCTAAGAAAGGTGGAAGCTTCTGGAGTAGGGCAGAAAGGAAAGCTCTCCCCAAATTGGGAAATGCCATACAAGGTTAAGAGCGTTCAAGAAAGAGGATCTTACAAATTGGAGACCATGGACGGAGAAGAAGTACCTCGGACTTGGTATGCTCAAAACCTGAAAATTTAATACATATAGTTTGTACTTATTAAGGTAGTAACAAGGTTCAAAAGCACCATGAAGCTTTGCTTGCTTAGGGTTTTATATCTCAATTTTAGTAGGATTTACATTCTACTTTATGACTATCAAGGGTTGAACCCATTTTATATAAGGTTTTAGAAAACTAGGTTATATATTCTTAAGTTGAAATTATTTCAAACTTTGAAGAGCCAAGTTATGATAATGCTTTGTTTACTTAGCAAAATTCGTGCTTTGATGACAAAAGAAAAAGAAATTCAGGAAGTCTTCTATAATAAGAATGCCATGAGCAGCATTTTTAAGTCTGTCATATCCATCTTTTTCAGTCTTGTTTCCATCATTCAATGCATGACTCTTAGAACTGTGTAGTTCAGTTCATTTTCAGTCTTATTCAATGTATGACTCCTAGAACTGTGTAGTTTAGATTGATAATCAACCTCCTTAAAAGTACAAAACCTCAAAAGTACTTAAAAACTCAAGGGAATGCTATGAAAAAGCAAGAAAAATAACATAAACAAACCCCGAAGGGTAATAAGTTCAGAATATAATAAATTAATACAGAAATCTAGAAATAGCAAATTAAAAACCCTAATCATCCCTAGTAGGATCATCCATATCCCTCTCCTCTTCAGTGTGCCCCTCCTCGGCATTAGCAGAAGTCTCATCATTTTTTGCTGGAGAAGTGGTGTCGGGGTCAAGGATGCGGTCCTCCTGCATGGGAGAGTCAAAGAGGGCATCCAAACTGTCTTCAGGCTCCGGCTGCTCAGGACTGATAAAATCCTTGGCCTCTATTGAGCCAGGATGTTTCTCCATCACCGCCTTCATCGCAGCATCCCATCCTTGCGTGAACTGGATAGGATAGAGACTCTCTCATGTATCTCCATTAATTCTTTGAACATTGAAGCCCATGAGTAAGGCATAACAGAATATAAAGAAAAAAATGAAGAAAAATACAATTAAAATTATACTTATCAGTGGCCTGAGAAAGGCCAACTTTCTTGAGCGAAAACTCCTCTAAGAGAGTCCAAGTGTCTGTTTGGTCGTTATCCGCAGTAAGTGCTTAAAAAGCGGCCTCATCCTCGTCAGTTAGCCTAATGCTAGATGGGTTGCCATCAACTACCTTACAAAAGGGCCTACGAAATAAACTGTCTCAATCGCCTCCGGCCCAAGTTAGCCTAACGAACTCATCTCTCCATTTTCGGTTATTCTCGATAATGGAGTTACTATCAAAAATATGTGGACACTTGGGCCTTTGACGGATAAAAACCCAGCGCGATTGAGTTAAAGGACTATTATAAAGTTGAATTTTTTTCCTAAAAACAGAAACTGAAAGGGGGAAGTTATTCCTAAGGCACAGAACCATGAAACACAGAATATTCCTCCATGCATTTGGAGGGAGTTGGCAGGGGTTTATTTGAACATCCGCAAGGAGGCGGGGAATAAATTCATAGAAGGGGAACCTAAGGTCGGTAACTAAGGCTCCTCGATAAATAAAAAGAGTATTCCCTTCCAAGTTGCAAGTTCCATCTCCCGGGGTGGCCGGAGTAATCCTAAGGTAAGGAGGAATTTTGTACAGGGTGTTATAACTCTCTATTCTACCATCTAGTTCGTGGAATGTGTTACCGTGATTATAAGAATCTAACTCAGCAAGGGAAGGATATTCATCCCCCCAGTGTTAATCATATCAATTAAAGATGTGTATGGAGAACGAATCTGAATGAGGGTACCTCGTTTGGAAGTATTTATCTTTGCAAGTCTGGAAAGATCTCGATCCTCCATTGATGTACTTGGGAAGAAGGCTTGAAAATACATAAAAGGCGTGAAGAACGCTGGAGAAGATCGGAAAACTAGGAGGATTGCCGGAAATCGCCTTTCTAAAAGAGAGAAATGAGAGAGTTTTTTTTAGTGATGAGTGAAATGAGAAACTCAACCTCACTCTACTCTTATATAGCACAAAAAAGGGGAGACGAATCGAATAAAGCCCATAAAAGTAAGGCCTAAATAAGGGAAAGTCCATGAGAAGGAAGAATCTGGAATAATATAGAAGGTTTGAGGGAAGCCGAAGAGATTAAATCGATCAGAGTCCTGGTCGATTAGAGGGGAGATCTTGGTCGAAATTTCATTTGACGTAGGTGGTGAAAAATCCTAAAGATCGATCAGAGTCTTGATCGATTAGAGGAGAATCTTGGTCGAATTTTCATTCGACATGGATGGTAAAAAATCATAAAGATCGATCAGAGTCGTGATCGATTAGAGGAGAGTCCTGGTCAAATTTTCATTCGACATGGATGGTAAAAATCATGCTCGAAATTCTCATCCATCAGGGAAAAATCATGCTCGAAATTCTGGTCAACTAAGGGAAAAATCATGCTCGAAATTCTGGTCAACAGGATTCTGGTCAACTAAGGGAAATTCATTCGACATGGATGATCGACCAGAAATCCTGGTCAACTAAGGGAAAAATCATGCTCGAAATTCTCATCCATCAGGGAGAAAAATTGGTCAAAAGTCGACAGGAATCCTGTTCGAAATCGACCAGGAATCATGGTCGACTAAGGAAGAATCCCGGTCGAAATTCTCATCGATCAGGGGGCAAAAATGCCCAAAAGTCGACTAGAATTCTGGTCGAAATCGACCATGAATCCTGGTTGATTAAGGCAGAATTTTGGTCGAAATCCTCATCGATCAGAGTGGAATAATTGGCCAAAAATTGACTAGAATTTTAGTCGAAATCGACCAGGAATCCTGGTCAAAATCGACCAGGAATCCTGGTCGATTAAGGCAGACTCTTGGTCAAAAATTCCTAGATATTAAAGGAAAAATTCCGGAAAATAGGGAAAATTCCAGAAAAATAAGGAAAAATCCTAGAAATTAAAGGAAAAATTCCAAAAATTGAAGGAAAATTCCAAAAATTAAGGGAAAATTCCCGAAAAATACCAGAACACTCCTAAAAATAGAAGCAAGGTAAGAAAAATAATAGGGAGGTTCCAAAAATATCATGAAGCCACGTACAAGGTAAATCATTGTAAATGTGTAGGTCGCTCCACATTTTACGCAGAAACGATACCCTGTAAGGGATTAAAGGAACTTAACTTCTGTGAAATCTTTGACTATTTTCCAGAAGTTGGGGGGGAAATGATAGGGAGGAAAATAAACCCTGGTTGCGCAATTAATATCGCATTAATTATGCCCGGATTGGGCTAACAATAAAACCTATTTTAAAGGACCCAAAACCCTGAATATTAATTAATTTCTTAATTAATTAATATAGGTAAAATTAGCTGACAAGTGGAATCCAAATAGGGATATAACTCATTGGACATTGACCTCCAAGAAACCCCATGGGACAAGAAATCAATTTCCTGCATTATAGGATTTCAAAATCCACTCTAAATCCGAGACTTGTCCACCAAGTCTCATAACCCCAACCTAACTTAAAGGCATCCCATGCCTATATAACAGATCTCACCCCACAAATTAGAACTATATTTTTGACTTGATCATTGGCAAACAGCAATGTACGTAGGCATCTTGTGAAAGGCAGATTGTGTCACGAGACACGAAAGCAGTCAAATCAAGACTCGAAGCTCACGAACCCTAGCAATTAATACATCCTACGTTTTTATCCATAACATTATTATAAACCCTGTTACAATTAAATATATAAGTAGAATTTCACTCATATTTTTGAAATAATGTTCTTTATGTTATAGAGTTTTGATTACCTTTTATCAATCTTATTTGTTGTGATTTTTATAATGAAATTAATTTTTTTAAGAACTTAATATAAAAAGTTAAATAACTATTCGGTGTATTTAAAAAAGACTATAAGAGTATTAAATATAAAAATATATAAAACATAAAATAAATAATTTTTTTATTAAATAATAAAAAATATATGCATAGTATAAGAAATTATAGGAATAAATTTATATAAAAATTTTGTAAGTGAATAACAAAAAACTAGTACAATTTTTAGATAAATAAATGAAAATGAGTTAAGGTGTACAACTTCTATGAATAACTATAATCAAAATTGACGATAAAGATCATTAATACTGTGGAGATGAAAACATCATTCTCTAGCCAATTTTGTATGTTCTCTTACTCTTATTTTAATGGCACGACCAAACATCTCTCGCGCAACAACTTTCTGCCTTAACAAATTTTTTAGTCAATAATAAAATCAACATGATATAGATCGACACATCCCTATTTCGAGTGAATAACTTTATCTTCATTTATTTAAAATTTCATCAAGAAAAATCGTGTCTTAAATTTAAATATGAAATTTTAACTCTAATAACAAAAACAAATTCTAATTATTAATTTATGTAAATTAATGGAGTATTTCTGTAAGTTTTCTAAAAAGAAATATTCAAGTAAATTGAATAAACTTGAGTATAATGGTATAAATTGTCCCAGCTCAAAAATTTTAATCTAAAATATTGGGTCTTGTTAAATACTGGTAAGTACACCCGGCAATTTTTCACACGATTCGAATACGACACAAAAAATTAGTATTTGTATTTGTATTTTGAGTACACGATACTATACACCACTGAGATATTGTGTCGATTTTGTTTTTATCCTTTGGGTGCACGACACGACCCGAGGTACACGATATAAATATATTTTAAATTAAATTTTATTATTATGTATATTAATATAAAAATTAAATAAATATAAATATGTATAATTATGATAAATACTTTAAAAAATTGTATAGCTTTATAATTTATAAGTATAAATGATTTAAATGTATATATTTCATATAATTTCGTATATGTATTTTAACTAAAAATTCAAATATTTATATTTATTTATATATATTAATATTAATATTCAATTTTACACGAAATACGACACGAAAACTACATGAAATGAAGTCGGAGGTACTTGAACACGAAAGTACACGAATCTTAAATGGGTCGATTTTGTGTTTGACCTTCGAGTACATGACACGAAAAAGATACACAACACGAATGAATTGTGAGGTCATACTCATAAGTTACGGTTGTTCGTATCTCGGAAGTATATCTCAAATTAAGATTAGACCTTATAATTCGTTCGTGTCGTTTACTTTCTTATTGTGTACCTTTTCGTGTCGTGTACGGTGTACTCAAAGGTCAAATACAAAACTAACTCATTTAGGGTTCGTGTACCTCCGTTTCGTGTCGTGTTTCCTGTAAAATTGAATATTAATATTAATATAATTAAATAAATAAATAAATAAAAACATTGAATTTTTAGGTAATATATATATATAATTATATGAAATATATATTTTAATCATTTATACTTATAACATTATAAAATTATGCCTTATTTTTAAAGTATTCATTATTACTATTATACATTTTATATTTACATTTATTTAATTTAGTTATTAATATTTTAAATAAATATTAATATTTAATTAAAAATATATTTGTAAATATTAATATCTAATTAAAAATATATTTATTTCGTATATTTCGTGTTGTGTCTTGTAACCAAAGGTAAACACAAAACTGACACAATATCTCAGTGATTCATCTCGTATCGTGTACTCAAAATATAAATACTAAAATTTTATATCATGTTCGTGTCATGTTTTTATGCCGTGTTAAAAATTGACAAGTCTAATTAAGATACCAGTTGCGTAGTGTGGGGGAAAAACGAAAGTGGACAACAACTGAATAGGGGTTTGTTTGTTTCGGCTCATTCTGGTATCAGGTATGGGTTTCGTTCATTTCAAACCGTGTTTGGTTTACTATTTTTAAAATATGATACTCATTCCTTATACCCATCTAGAATCAGGTTTGATACCTTAATGGGGAGGTGGGTTTGAGAGAGGGGTATAAAGTATCAAATTAAAATTATTATTTTATTTTTATTTATAAAGTTAAATATAATTTTAAATATATATTTTAAATATCATGTTGTTTAATCTTAAATAAGTTGTAATTATTTTTATTTAATATAAATTAGTAATATTTTATTTTATATGTTTTAAAATTATAAATTAACATTGAAATTTTAAAATTTTAATTTTTTAATCAATTATATTTAAAAAAATATTGTTTGTAAGTTTTATAACTAACTTAAACTAGCATAATAACCCTTGCGAGGCATGGGTCATTTTCCAGAGTTTTTTTATGCATCATGCAATTATAATATTTGTAGAGTAACTCCAACAAAATCCTTATATAGGCTCTTGAGTCAAATTTTGAAGAAATGGAGATAAAATTTATCTCCAACAAGCTCCATGTCCCCCTCTATAACATTAGGAGTTTCGAATGCTTCCTCACTTTTAGGAGTGAATATCCCCCAACTATTATTATATTATAGTTTCCTTACCCGTTATGTTAGGTCACACAATGTAGAAGGGGGTTGAATACCGTGTAGAATACAATCAAATCAATTTAAAGCACAAGTAACAGAAAACATATGTATTCGATATAATAAATTCTGTTACAATGGAACTATTATCTCTCAGTAATGAACAAATATCACGAGAGCTGCTAGGTTACAATTGTATGATCTTCTCGATGATCGTAACTCTTATAGAGTAAACTTATGTCTGTGTTTATATAGACACACAGTTACAAGATAACTTCTAATTGATATGGAATATAATCATGTCTCCTAAAATATATCAATTAGATATCTTATATAATTCTTCTAGTCCTCTAACTCTTTCCTTACATATCTTCTTCTTGTATTAGTCTCGATCTTCTTTCCTGTAAATCAGCTTCCTTCCTTAACTGTTAGTCCTCCAGTACTTAAGTTCTGATATCCATCTTCTGATATTATCTTCTGATAATCTAAGTCCTGATATCCTTAAGTCTTGACTTCCAGTAAGTCCTGATTCCAGTAAGAACTGATATTTCCTGTTAGTTAAGATCTGAACACTAAACATGAAACATATTAGACATGACATCTCAAATATATCCAACAATCTCCCCAAACTTGTAAATTATGCAAGAATATACAAGTTAATATATTTGATGATGTCAAAAACATTTAAGTTCAAATACAATAAGAGTTTAATAAGACTATTAAATTACAACTTACAAAACATCCAGCTTTACCAACATCACTGAATCAATCTGAATCCATAATGATTCTTAACAAAATCATTTATCAGATTATCTTCAGCTTTCTTCAGAACTTCAGCTAACTGTGCTTTGACCTGCATCAGTTCTTCTTCTTTACTATCACCAATTTGATAAATGGCTGTTCTGAGAGCTTGAATGGATGTTCTTTCAAGTCCATCACCAAGTCTGATAACCTTAGGATGTGAAGAGTTTTCATTATCACATAAGCATCTTCCTTTCAGAATAACTTCCACCTTAGCAGAATTCTTCAGCATAGGAATTTCTCTTCCATCACCTTCAGTAATCATTGGACTGTAATGACAAGTCTTTGTACCAGAGATTCTGAATAGATCTCTTATAGCCTTCAAAATGTATTCTGACCATCTTCTTGTAACATCAGATTTTACTTCCTGAAGATAGTGAATATGTTGAAGTTCTCTGATAGACTTCTTTAATACATCAGTATCGGCTAATCTATAAGTCCTTCCATCATTAAGAAATAAGATCAAATTCTCTTTTAGATTCTCTTTATCATGAGCATCTATCACAACTTGAGCAGACAACACCTTGTCAAGGTGCCTTTGTTTGATTTGTTCATATGGTTTGTCTGTCAATATGAAAGGATCTCTTAGAGTAACCTCTACTCCTGTTTGAATCTTCTCTTCGTCAGAACCTAATCCAGCTCTATCTCTAGGTTTCTTGGCTCTCAACCCAAATGTAGCAAGTTGATTAATCATGAGATTGGATTTTGGTTCAACTGGAGTAGCTTCCTTCCATAACAGCTTCTTCTTATCAGCAATTGTCATTTTACCCAAATCAACTTGAGCATTGTTAATAGTTGATGTCTTGATAGCTTGATCAGAATTTGTTGTTTCTTCGGTACCTTCCTGTCCTTTATTCTAAACAACAACTTGAGCAGTGTCATAGGTTATTTTAGAATCTTCATTTATCTTTCTTCTTTTCAGAGTTTGAACAGTTTCATCTTCAACAAGATTATCATCAGCTATTTGAACCATTTTACACACTGGTTTCATCAGATCTTGAGAAGTTTTCAAGTCCAGTGACTTGGTTGATTCATAAATTTTTCCTTTCCCTTTGTCTTTGGGATCACTCTTAGTCTGTGATCTAGTCTTACACTTTGAAGTTTCAGAATTTAACTTTTCGTTGATCACAATGCCTTTTTCCTTAGGCCTTGGAGGTTTCTTTGCATCAGAAGCTTTAGACTAGGATTTGTCTTCTCGGCAGCAAATCTAGCTTCTTCCTCTTTGAGAGTTTCTAAATCCAATCATGGATTGTGTTTCAGAAATAATCTTCTTGCTATCTCCTCATCAAGTGTTTGGATTTTAGGATCTTTTTAATAAACAGTAGTCTGCTTTCCCTTTAACTTCAGAGTTTGCAAAAACTTCTGAGAGTCTTCAGACCCTGACTGAATCAGAATATCAGAACTTGACATCAGACTTTGCTTATCACCACTTGATTTCAATCTTTGAGCATTCACAGCATCAGAACTTGACTTGTTCTGAATAGAAGATTTTCCTTGAACTTTTCTTTGACCACTGCTCTTTTCTGAGTTTCCCTGGTCATCACTTTTATCATCCTTTTTCTTCAGTTCTTGAGTAGGTGAGCATTTGGACTTAACTACCTTCTCCCCTTTTTTGGCATCATCGGGAAGTAAGAGAGAAAGAAGAAGTTCAACTGAAGATTGGATTTCATCCAATTGAGCTTTTTGAGAAGCTTGATTAGCCAGAACCTCGGCAATTTGGGCATGTTGCTTCTCTTGAGTTTTTTCAATGGCTGCAACTTTTTCAGAAATAGGTCTGATATACTTGTTCTTGTCAAGCTTGATCTGTAGATTGAACTTATCAGCTTGTTCCCTAAGTGTATCAACCTTTTCATGAGTAGAAGTATGTAGACCTTGAAGATGTTTTGTAGACAGAGCTGTGATCTTGAATTATGTCTTTAAGTCAGCATTTGTGAGCAACTCATCAGCTTTTGCAATATGCTCTATCAGAATTGTAGAACATGGAATAAAATCTGATTCATTCCACTTATTGGTCCACTCAACACCTCTGTGAGTATCCTCCCAAGGAATATGTGCTTCCCTTTTAACAAATTTCTTCACCAATTCTTCCTTGCCCAGAGTAGGTACCGGAGTCTCAACAGAAACACTGTCATCAGAACTTGAGGAAGACTCATTCTGTTCTGATAGATCAATAGTGTGTGAAGCAACTGGAGATTCAGGAATAACATCATCTAAATTCTGATCAGCAGAATTTATCTCCAGAGCTGGTGTCTTTGATGTAGATGGAGCTTTCAGATAAAGAACTTCAGGTATATTCAAATTATAAATATCTATTTCAGAATTATCAGTATGTCTTTAGCATCATCTGTAGCTTTAATAGGAGAGACATGAGGGGTAACAACTGTATCATTAGCAGTGTCTTTGGCTTAAGCTGGAAGGGCTTCAATGATAATTGATTCTCGTGAGATCAGAGATTCCTTATCCACTTCCTCAGCTTCTTCAGTATCTTCTGATATAGCCTTAGCCAAATACCTTCTAGCCTTCATTTTCTTCAATTTCCTTGCCAATGAAGGAGTTGCTTCAGCAGCATCAGAATTTACAGATTTCCTTTTCAAAGTATCAGAACTTTGAGCTGTTTTCTCTTTCTGAGAAGTAACATTCTCAGCTTCAATTATCACAGGTTCAGATGCATGAACTCGTGCTTCAATTATTTCCTTTTCACTCTCAGACTCATCTCTGAGAATCATATTCCTTCTCTTTTATGGAGGTTGACGAACATACTTTGTCCTCTTAAAAGGTTTGGAAGATGAAGGTCTGGATGTTTGTGCTGATGGTTGAGAAGTCTGAGGTGTTTGTATAGAGGTGGTAGGTGCTGATGGTTGAGGTTCTGATGATTGGACATCAGGATATAGTGTAGTGTATTTAACTGGATCGTAGATTATTAAGGCTTGTTTGACAGATAAAGGAACTCGGAGGAGTCTTAACACAGCCTTCTTATTATCAGTAGATAATAAGTCATTAAAGGCTCTTTTAGCTAGTCTGAATGATGGAATTAATTCACTAGCTAATTGGGGCTTATCATCACAACAAAAACCATAAATAAGCTGATAGAATCTAGCAAAATAAACAGTATTTTTGTCTTCTGTCATCCTTTCCCCAATGAAACCTAAGATAGCACTTGTATAATCAAAATCAGTTTGATTAATGAGAGCATACCCGATTTGTTGACTAAATATGGGGATTGCATCGAAGTTAGAATATTTTTTTGCAAAAGCCTTGGTAATGCAGTCAAAGAAGAAACTCCATTCCCTCCTTATGTAAGCTCTCTTCAATTGACCCAGCTTAGCCAATGTCTTTTCATACCCCAGACTGACCATCATATTTTGAAGAACTGGCTCCTCAACAATAGAGTAAACGCAGTTCTCAGGCAGCTGCAGTGCTTGTCGAACCGTGGCCAATGTCACGACATGTTCATCCTCCCCTGATGAAAAGATAATACTTGGGGACCCTTGAGCACCACCATCATCATATACTCCAATTCTCCAGAACTCCAGCACTTGAGTTCCAGAGACTGCATCAGGTTGGGTCAGAGCATACCCAATATCAGAATTAGCGAGAAAATCCTGAATGAAGTGAAGTTCCGATGGAGCTTCAGCCTTGCTAAGAATGGCGGAGTAGTTGTTAGGAACAAAATTAGCTCCATTGAAAATTACGTCTTTTGGTGCCATCTCTGTAAGAAATTAAGTGAGAAAGAGAGTGTTTGCAAAGTGTTTGTTAAAAGTCCTGAAAGAAAACGCTTCAGAGAATATTAGAGAGAGAGAGAGAGTAAAAGAGATTAAGAATAGAAAAGTAAGTAAAAGATTAGAAAAAAAATTTACTCCCGTATATATATTCTCTCCACTCAACAGTTATATTTTCGAAGCATGGGATACATTTTACACCTGGCACCGTATGAACAGTCAATAAACAGTTAGAGCAGGAGTTAATGGGCACATAAAATAAGCAATAATTACCGTGCACATGCATTTTTTCAGGACATACAAGTTAACCACTAACCCATATCGATTATGACTGTTTTTATCTCACCCAAATTTATTCTGATTTAAATATGACTGTTTCAGATTTTACCATAAATAAGTCAAGTAAAGAAAAATGCCACGTAAGCATCAAGAATTCCATCAGGATTTAATATCAGAACTTAACTTATATCAGATTTTTAACAGTCATGAGAACATGGCTTATGTACTCAAAAAGTGAATATCTTTTTATGTGATTCTTCATACAAATACTGACTTGTTTTCTTTAGAGTTTAATCATCAGAACGTCCATCAGAACTTGTCCTCAGAATGTATGCAAATGACACTTAACTATTTGTCAAAAACAACTTAATCACCACAATAACTTTCTTCATTCATATGGAGTGAAAGTGTGTGCATTCAGTAAAATATCAGATAAAGATTAAAGTCTGATCAACTTCAGTACATCTTAGAAATAAGGCATAACTCAGAAAAATGCTTAAAATCTTTCATCAGTCATAATGTCTACTATAGAACAAATTTATGCAAGAGTCCACCTCAACTGTTTGTCCTCATTTTATGCATCTTTTAAAATTCCTTTTTACAGTGGCTTCTCAGTGTAAGTGAGTCACGACTACTTATCAGAATTTATGCTGTTATCATAGTATTTCTCCAATAATCATAGAGTGTGAAAAGTCACCAAGAAATTTTTTTTGCTTTTCTAATACATATTACTTAATACCCGCAATGCACTTGGGTCTTCCCTTCCACATTTTTACTCTAGATCTCAAAGGAGTACCTGACTTTTATTCCTTTCTATTCTTTTCTTTTCTTTTGATAAGTGAGGCTTATCAGCACTTAGTTCATTCTTAAGATTTACTGACATCGGAATTTGACAGATAAGAAACAAGAATCTAGTTTGTGACTTAGTAATAAGATACGCAAAGTAAACTTGACTAAGCTCAATATCAGAATATGCTTCTGTTAATGAGTTTCCGCATAAATAACTAATTCAAATATGGGATTTCTAGTATGTTAAAGACTACTAGGTCAGCATCTAGCATAGTTATCCTCATTGGATTGAATAGTCACAGAACATTCAAAACACTTATCAGAGTATATAAATCCATATCAGATAACAATCAGCATTTAATGAATTTTCAAATTAAGCACAGATTATATATAGATAATACAATCTGTAAACATTGATTATAAAGTCTGATGCATGAGAAAAAAAACTAAGCAGATTTAGAGAAAGAACCTGAAACCATTCCAAGTTCATTTACCAATCTTATAAAAGTAGCTTCACATAGTGGTTTTGTAAAGATATCTGCTAGCTGTTGATCTGTGGGAACATAATGTAATTCCACTGTACCTTCATCCACATGTTCCCTTATAAAATGGTACCTAATGCTGATGTGCTCTGTCATTGAGTGTTGAACTGGATTACATGTCATAGCAATAACACTTTGATTATCACAATAAATAGGGATTTTAGAAAATTCTAACCCATAATCCAGTAACTGATTCTTCTTCCAAAGAATCTTAGCACAACAGCTTCCTGCAACAATATATTCTGCTTCTGCAGTTGATGTAGAAATTGACTTTTGTTTCTTGCTAAACCAAGAAACCAATATGCCTCCAAGAAATAGGCAGCTTCCACTAGTGCTTTTCCTGTCTATTTTGCATCCTGTAAAATCTGCATCTGAGTAACCAATTAGCTTAAAATCTGATTTCCTAGGATACCACAATCCTAGATCAGCTGTACCCTTAAGGTACTTGAAAATTATTTTCATAGCTAATAAGTGAGGTTCTCTTGGATCAGCCTGAAATCTTGCACAAAGACAGGTAGCATACATGATATCTGGTCTACTTGCAGTTAGATAGAGTAAGGAGCCAATCATACCTCTGTAGTTAGTAATATCTACTGATTTACCAGTATCCTTATCTAACTTGGTTGCAGTGGCCATGGGAGTGGATGCAGTTGAACAATCTTGCATTCCAAATTTCTTTAGTAAATTTCTAGTATACTTGGATTGACAGATAAAAGTGCCTTCTTCAGTTTGCTTGACTTGAAGGCCCAGAAAATAACTGAGTTCTCTCATCATACTCATTTGATATCTTGACTGCATTAGCTTTGCAAACTTCTCACACAGTTTGGAATTAGTAGAACTAAATATGATATCATCAATATATATCTGTACCAAAAGTAAGTTATTTCCATGGTTGAGGTAGAATAAAGTCTTGTCAATTGTGCCTCTGTGAAATCCACTTTCCAAAAGGAATTGAGCTAAAGTCTCATACCATGCTCTTGGAGCTTGCTTAAGACCATAAAGTGATTTGTCAAGCCTGTAGACATGATTGGGAAATTTAGGATCTATAAAGCCTGGAGGTTGTTCAACATATACCTCTTCTTCCAATTCTTCATTGAGAAAAGCACTTTTCACATCCATTTTAAAGACTTTAAACTTCTTGTGAGCAGCATAAGCCAAAAAGATCCTTATGGCTTCTAATCTAGCAACTGGTACAAATGTTTTATCATAATCAATACTCTCATGTTGAGAGTAGCCTTTAGCAATCAGTCTTGCTTTTATTCCTTTTAATTATGCCATCACTGTCAGTTTTGTTTCTGAACACCCATTTTGTACCAACAACTGATCTATTCTTTAGTCTTGGCACTAGGGTCCAGACTTTATTTCTTTCAAATTCATTTAACTCTTCCTGCATTGCTTGCACCCAATCAGCATCTTGAAGAGCTTTTTCCACTTTCTTTGGTTCAGTCTGAGATAGAAAAGAATGATAGAGACATTAATTTGAAGTTGTAGTTCTAGTTCTAACACCTGCTTCAGGATCTCCAATGATTAAATCAGGTGTATGTGCTTTAGTCCACTTCCTTGCAGATGGAAGTTGATCTCTCGAACTGGATCCTCCCCCATGATCCAAGCTATCTCAATCAGCATTTTCTGATGCTCCCCCTATAGTTATGCTCTCTGAGACTTCAGAATTTGAATTTAATTTTTCAGGAGTTGAAGAATCAGAGCTTCCAGAATTATCAGAATTTGGCTCATCAGAACTAGATGAATCAGAACTTGAAGAGCCAGTGACAGGTTCTAATGCTTCTCGAGAGTCTTGAGATGTGGTAGGTTCTTCAGCTTGCTCCCCCTGGACAGGTGCATTTTCCTTTGGAGTTGTTACCACAGTTTCAACGACATCAAAACTTAATCCATCAGAACTTACAGGATCAGGATTTAAGTCATCAGAATTTCCAGAATCAGAATTTAAATCTTCATTCTCAAATCTCAGCTGATCATGATCATCGAAATCTTCAAGTCCAGTAATCTTCTTATCATCAAAAGAGACATTGATAGATTCAATGACAACTCTTGTTCTTAAATTGTAGACTCTGAAGGCTTTTGTGGAAAGTGAATATCTAACAAAAATTCCTTCATCAGCTTTTAGATCAAATTTTGACAGCTGTTCAGGATGAGTCTTAAGAACAAAACACTTGCAACCAAATACATGAAAGTATTTCAAATGTGGCTTCTTTTTCTTCACCATCTCATATGGTGTTTTTCCATGCTTGTTTATAAGTGTAACATTTTGTGTAAAATAAGCAGTCTGCACAGCTTCAGCCCAAAAATAGGTTGGTAGCTTTGCTTCATCAAGCATTGTTCGTGCAGCTTCAATGAGAGTCCTGTTCTTTCTTTCAACAATTCCATTTTGCTGTGGAGTTCCAGGTGCAGAAAATTCCTGTTTGATTTCATGATCTTTGCAGAACTCTTCCATGACTGAATTCTTGAACTCGGTGCCATTATCACTCCTTATTATTTTAACAGAATCTTTTGATCAATTTATCTAGCTGTTTGACATGATCAGTTAGAGTAGATGTTGTTTCAGTCTTCTTGTGCAAGAAATACACCCAAGTGTATCTTGTGAACTCATCCACTATAACCATAGCATATTTCTTCTTTGCAATAGACATGACATTGACTGGACCAAATAGATCAACATGCAGTAGGTGATAAGGCTCAAGAATTGATGACTCAGTTTTGCTCTTGAAAGAGGATTTTCTTTGTTTTTCCTTCTAACACGAATCACAAAGGCCATCAGGAGCAAATACTGTTTTTGGCAGTACTCTCACAAGATCTTTTTTACAAGTACATTTATATTGATAAAATTTAAATGAGAGAGTTTCTTGTGTCAATTCCAGCTTTCTTTAATTTATGCTCTACTCAACAGACAGATTACAGAACCATCAGTATTTGTTGAAAGTCTGGCTTCATAAATGTTACCATGCCTGTATCCTTTCAGAACCATTTTGCATGTAGAATTACTTATAACTTCACAGTGTTCTTCAAAGAAATCAACATGATAACCTCTGTCACAGATTTGACTTATACTCAACAGATTGTGTTTAAATCCTGAGACAAGAGCTACTGTTTCAATGATGACATTCCCAAGTTTGATCTTGCCATATCCCAGAGTTTTTTCAATGTTGCCATTTCCATAAGAAACTTCTGGGCCAGCTTTCTGCACAAAATCTGATAGCAGGGCTTTATTTCCAGTCATATGTCCTGAACATCCACTGTCCAGAACTAGGATGTTCTTCCTGTTGCCCTGCAATCACAAAGACCACTAATGGTTAGTTTTAAGGACCCGGACTTGCTTGGATCCTTTGGCCTTTTTAAGTTTGTTAACATTTGCAGCAGATTTAACATCAGAGTTTATGCTAACATTTTTCTTATCAGTATTAACAGTATCATACTTTGCATCATACTTTACACTAGAAGGAATTAAAGCAACTTTCTTCAAAGAAGGTTTTATCTGATAATAATCATAGTACAAACTATGATATTCCTTACAAGTATAAATGGAATGCCATATACTACCACAATGAAAACAAGGATTTTGTGGCTTAAACCTAACAGACAGACTCTTAACTCCTGACTTAGAAGGTAAGAAGTTTATATTCTTATTCTTCCTGCAAAAAGAAGCCAGATGGTTAGAGTTTTCACAGTTATAGCATTTCTTTCTAGGAGCATTAGGAACAGGCATATAATTATTGCTTTTATTCACACCTTCCTTTCCATTCCTATTTTTCCTAGCTACCTTTACCTTGTTTACACTGGTAATCTCTTTCAGCTTATGTTTAAGCTGCTTCTTTGTCATTAAGCCTATGTTAACTTCAGTTGGTTTATCCTGTTCTAATTTGTCAGAAGTTGACTCTGCGATCACTTCTGTCTCAATATCTTTCATCTTTTCAAAATCAGACTTTACAGTTTTAGCTACAAATTTAATAGGATTTACCTTTGGCTTAGTAGTCTGTTTAACAATAATTGGCTTAACTTGTTCAGTTCCTTTTTCACTTTTCTCATCTCCATAACCTAAGCCCTCTTTCCAGTTCCTACTACTTAGTATATCCTGAGTTGTTCTGCCAGAGTTAGTCCAAGTTCTGATAATCTCTCTCTCCTTTTCTAACTCAGTTTTTAGAGATTTATTCATTTTTAGTACTTCATCTCTAATATAGAAAGCATCATCTCTATCCTTATGAGTTTGATGGAACATAACTAACTTCTTTTCTAAATAATCATTCCTCTTTTTAAAAGCAAGATTTTCAGAAGTTAATCTTTCACATGTTAAAGTTTGATCTCTATAGCTAATAAACATGGTTTTAAGATATAATCTCAACTCGGTAATATCATCAGTATGAAAGGCATAAGTTGTTTGAGGTACCTTTAACTCAGCAGCATCAGAACTGTTATCAGCATTTGCCATCAAGGCATAGTTGTCTCTTATAATAGTAGCTTTCAAATCCCAACTTTCAAGAAGAGCTAAAAGGAATTTTAGATTTGAATCTTCAATGTCATATTCCTTGTCCACCAGTGATAGATCATTCAAGAATTTGACAAACCTGTCATATAAGTCAGTTAATGACTCATCACTTTTTGAGTTAAAGTGCTCATACTCTTGAGTGAGTATAGTCCTCCTGTTTTTCTTGATTGCATCAGTTCCCTGACACCTTGTCTCCAAAGCATCCCATATCCCCTTTATAGTCTTGCATTGAATTACCCTATTTGACATGACATTATCAATGGCACTATGCAGCAATGCCTTACCTTTGCATCCTTGGCAATAGATGAGATATCTTCAGCTGTGTATTCACTTTTCTCCTTTGGTATGGTCTTTGATGGCTGATCTGCAACTACAACAGAGAGCTTGGTTGGCTTATGCGGTCCTTCATAAATTCTGTCAAGGTATTCTGGATCTGTAGCTTCCAGAAATATAGCCATCTTCACTTTCTATATGGGATACTCAGAAGGTCTTAGCATGGGAACCCTGATAGTCTCATATCGACTATGGGTTTGAGTCTTTAGAGTTTCTTCAGTTTTGGCGGGCTTGGTTGGATTTTCTGCTTTTTCAGACATGATTGTTTTGGATCTTTACTGTATGTGTGTTAACAAATAGGCTCTGATACCACTTGTTAGGTCACACAACACTGTAGAAGGAGGTTGAATATAATGTAGAATACAATCAAATCGATTTAAAGCACAAGTAACAGAAAACAGATGTATTCGATATAATAAACTCTGTTACAATGGAACTGTTCTCTCTCAGTGATGAACAAATATCACGAGAGCTGCTAGGTTACAATTGTATGATCTTCTCGATGATCGTAACTCTTATAGAGTAAACCTATGTCCGTGTTTATATAGACACACAGTTACAAGATACCTTCTAATTGATATGGAATATAATTATGTCTCCTAAAATATATCAATCAGATATCTTATATAATTCTTCTAGCCCTCTAACTCTTTCCATGCATATCTTCTTCTTGTATTAGTCTCGATCTTCTTTCCTGTAAATCAACTTCCTTCCTTAACTGTTAGTCCTCCAGTACTTAAGTTCTGATATCCATCTTCTAATATTATCTTCTGATAATCTAAGTCCTGACTTCCAGTAAGTCCTGATTCCAGTAAGAACTGATATTTCCTGTTAGTTAAGATCTGAACACTAAACATGAAACATATTAGACATGACATCTCAAATATATATCTAACACGTTATTTTATATTTAATGAATGAATATAAATAGGGTAGTAAGTATACGTTTAAAATGAAACGATTAAACTTAATCTGTAGAATGCTGTTAGTATGTTTACAAATAAAAAGCTAAAAATTAACATATATATTAAATACAGAGTTGACCAAAATCTTGAATTTTATTTAAATAAACTATATGTACTGTTCTATAATATTACTGAGTTCACTACTAACTTACAATTAACCTACTCAATTTAAAAAGATAAAAAATGCATAACTGAAGTTAGGATGACTTGCAATCATAATATACAATAATGTAAAATTTACATTATTGTTAATATTAAAGTTGATTTTAATGAAAATTTTTAGTTTTTGAAATTCAACATATGTATGTATGGGAAAATGTTAGTTTTTTATTTACACTACTGTTAACAAAGTAAGATTAAATTATATGTATACGTGTGTTAGCATGTAAATTATTGTATGTTACATCTCTTAGTAAATTATGATGGTTTCAATTATTTATATGCTAAATATCTGATTTATGTACATGTATAATCATTATTAACATCTAGTGAGATAATTGATTACTTAAATAACATGCATTTATAATTTTTCAAAAATTAAAATCATGTAATATATAAATTGCTATAATTTATATATGGTATTCACATTATCACTTACAAACAATCCATATCTATTTTTTACGCAACCGGGTATCAATCATGGTTGTAACATATAAATGAATTTTATATTTTTAAGACTTATTATTGATATTCATGATTTTTTTCTAGAATTCGAAAGAAAAATTGTATTTATATCGTTATTTAAACCGTTTTTAAGTTTCCTTCGTTACGACTCTAATATTTCTTTATATAATAATTTGATATCATTTTATACTATTCTTCTAAAATTAAAAATTTTCAGTTCAATGTAGTTTTATAAATATTAGTGAAATTGGTTAATCCCTTCAAATTATTGAACAATATATGTTTTCTTTCCTTAAATAATATAAAATGTATTGAATCAAATGCTACAATATAATATAGATATAACTTTTATTTGAATAATTCAAAATCTTAAAATAATTTAAAATATTTGTACAATATTATCTTGTTCAATGAATATTGCTGATCTAAAAGAATTTTTTTTTTAAAAGTTAGTTTGTTTTAAAGTGAAAAATGAAAAATAAATCGATTTAAAATATTATCATAGTTTTAACAAATCTAGTGAGATTTCATTTCAAATTTCAAATATTCTTAAAATTGGGACAAATCCCAAAAATAATAATACGTTACCAGTGAAGTTAGTAATTTTAATATAAATAATTAATTGACTTGATCCTATAAAGACCTCAAACACATTAATTTATATTAACATAAGATATTTAAAATTTTCACATTATTGGGAAGATATTATCGCCGAACTTG
This sequence comes from Apium graveolens, assembly GCF_009905375.1. NCBI lineage: Eukaryota > Viridiplantae > Streptophyta > Magnoliopsida > Apiales > Apiaceae > Apium > Apium graveolens. The sequence goes on along the minus strand of NC_133651.1, from coordinate 235,022,204 downwards.
TAATTTAAATTTACTAACCGTAGAATGTGACGATGTTTTTCGGTCAGGTCATGTAGTCAAATTTCGAGTATTTTTTGAACAATGGTTCAAGTTCTAAAATGCATTGACTGATTATAATTCGAACTTGTCTAAATATGTAATACCAATATAGATTATTTATATATAAGCGATTCTATTTTCAATATTTTAAAAAAATTATATATGGACATTTTAATTACTTTTTATAATAAAAAATATGTTAAAAATATATGAGATATATTTTCAAACTAAAAAATGATTAATAAATAATATAATAATTCATTTATGTACTATGCCTAATTTTATATCTGGAATTCAATTTTTTAAAATTAACTGTATAAATATTCAATTAACTATCATTTTTTTGACAAAATTCAAGTATCTTTAAAGTTAAATAAAATATTCATTTAACACACTTACATATTATAAAAATAACATGTGACAATCTGGTGTAGTTGTAAGAGATTGTCACATGTCCTTTTTATTTTATATTAAAAATGTGATTTGTGAGAATCGAACTCAAGTTATTTCATTCACATAAGGACTTGAAATAAAAAGGACATGTGACAATCTGGTGTAGTGGTAAAAGGTTGTATTGTTGAATGAAATAACTTGAGTTCGATTCTCACAAATCACATTTTTTATATAAATATTAAAAATAGGGGTAATTTAGTATTTTCAATGAGACTTTTTAATCTTATGAAATTATACTCTTATTCTCCTATTATATATATATAAGAGATTCGACATATGCAACATATAAAAGTTTGATTTAATCACTAAATAAAAAAAATTAAATCAAACAGATTTCATTCCAACACCGAATCAAATATATTATACGAGGAATGATTTTTCAGCCTCATATCAAGCTAACCAGATTTCTTATTTCAAACGCATACCGTTTTCTGAACCGATAAATCCAGGGATCTCATATCTGCATAGAGCAGCCGGGCAGGCATGTCTGATACGGTTACGGGCGTTGACGTCGAAAGCGGGGAGGGAGGTGGAGTAACAAACGGGTAACCCCCGGTACAATAATTGAGTCACACACAACTCTTTCCTATTGTCGGGCAATAGTATCATCAACCATTTGGTAATTAGGAATAGGTATTCGGATTATCTTAATTCCCTGGATTAGACTTGACTGCCGTTATTAATTGTTTTCAAGTTGGAGCAAATTATTAAATAAATAATTACTATAGGGGAATTCTAGGTAATCGAAATTAATTTGATCTGTGACAATTTAAAATGTCACGTTCTATTGCCAGATTGGTTATTATATAATTAATAAAATATAATTTTTATGTATTTCAATTTCATGGATAATTCAAAGTGACACGTCACATGTATTATATTATTTTGAAACTATTCACTTCGTTCCATATTATTGCCTTTTAAAAAAATCACTCATATTAATGGAAATGTTAGTTGGATAAGATTTTTCATCCAATACCCTTATTTAATACATTGAAAAATGAGAATTGAGCTAAATTTTAAAAAAGTCAATCTTGGTAACAACAAATATAGAGATAATTTTATAAAAATACCTTTAAATTTGTATTGAAATAAAAGATGAATAAATAATTTGAGACAATTTTTTTCCAAAAAGGATATTTATATTAGGATGGTGGGAGTATTTTATATACCATGGTCCGGTTTGACAAATCTTTTAAATTAGTTTATTGACTTATAAACCCGCAACAATTGATGACTGTTTATCGATCCAACTTATAAGTTAAATTTACTACTTATAAGCTGATAAGTCGAATGTTAGTAACGATGCATTTTTTCTCAAATTATTTTTAATTTTTAGTTTTTATCAATTTTATTTTTAAATATATTTTTAAAATATTAATCTAACTTAAAATATAAGAATTAAGATAATTATATTTAAAAATTATTTATTTTAGTTTATTTAAATAAAAAAATTATGACTTACAAGTTAAACATCCAAACACTTGTATAACTTATAAGCATTTATCAATTTATCACTTAACAATCACTTATTCGATTTAAGTCATAAGTTACTTATTTTAAAATTTCTCAAACGGACACTAATCTTAGATGAGTATTTTGTGCCCATTTGGGAAATTTTAAAATAAGTAATTTATGAATTAAAATAAATAAGTGACTTGCAAGTGATAAGTAGATAAATCATTATAAGTTATATAATTGTTTGGATAATTTACTTATAAGTTGGGATTTTTTTGACTTCGAAATATTAAAATAAATTATTTTTAAATATAATTATCTTAATTCGTGAATTTTAGATTAGATTAATATTTTAATTTATTTTTTAAAACTAAAATTAATAAAAAAACGAAAATAAAATAAGCTGAGAAAAAATACGTCGTTACTAATATTCAACTTATCAGCTTATAAGTTGAATTATAAGTTGAAAATTCGACTTATAAATTGAGTCGACAAACACTCGTCGATAAGTACCAACAAATTTATAAAACAATAAATTACTTGTATACTTGTGACCAAACAGACCCATTTAGGACAAAATTCAGTGCCTATTTTGTGTATTTGAATCCCATATATAACATTATCGAGTGTTAATCCCTAACAATCAATCGTGTGCTAGATAAGGATTTCTAACACACTGTTCCGGAATCCTTAAATTAATATTTCAAGGGCCCAAATTTAATAAAAAAAAATTAGCATTCCGTGGATATTTTCCGCGGAAAGGGGAAAAACCCTTCCGTCGAAAATATCCGCGGAATGCTAAAAAAATTTCCTTAAATCTAGGCTCTTAAAATACAGATTCGTCGCCACTGGAATAATATGTTAGATAAAGTTTATCTAACACATGATTGTTAGGGAATATGACCCAACATTATCTACCAAACTTGTAAGATTTATACAATTTTTATTGTCAAGGTTATATAGATTTAAATTCAAATACGTTAGTATCAAATTACATCCTATATATAATTGAGTAAAAGAGTTTTGATGGCATGATTTGGTCGTCATGGTAAATAGTAATTTACTTTGAAATAAAAACAAAGTTGGGAAACACTATTATGTGAGTAGCAATATATATATGTTAATAAACCTAAAACTAATATTAAAAAGTAATATTAATTTTAAATTTTTTTGAATGTATAATTAGTTATTCTTTTTAATTGTATCAAATATAGTTCAAAAATAATTTTAATTTAAGAATCACCTTACAAAAATAAACGAGCTTGAAATCTATTTCTAATTATACTTTTAAAAGTATAACTAACAATTATTCTTTATAATTTTATAAAGGAGTTTTGATGGTATGGTTTGATCGTCATGGTAAATAGTAATTTACTTTGAAGTAAAAATAAAGTTTGGGAAGTAGTGGTAAGCGAGTAGCACGATACATATGTCGATAAACCTAAAACTATTATGAAAAAGGTAATATTAATTTTAAATCTTTTTAAATTTATAATTAGCTTTTTAATTGTATAAAATATAGTTCAAAAATAATTTTAATTTGAGAATCACTTTATAAAAATAAATGAGCTTGAAATCTATTTCTATTTATAATTATACTTTTAAAAGTATAACTAGCAATTATTCTTTATAATTGTAATAAAAAAAATAAAAATATTATTAATTCGGAGATAAATTAGAAAAAACTGTGGATTGAATATTAAAATATTATTTTACAATTTTGCAAGAAAATAAAATATATTTACATATAATTTAATACATTTAGAGCGGCTCAAATAAAATATATATATATATATATATATAATTTGAAGATTTTAAATTTAGAAAAATATTTATGGGTAAAATAGTAATTTATTTTGAAGTAAAAACAAAGTTGGGAAGCAGCGGTATGTGAGGGGTAGGATATACCTAAAACTAATATGAGAATAATAATAATAATTTTAAATATTTTAAATGTATAATTAGTTGTTATGTTTTTTAATTGTATCAAATATAGTTCAACAATTATTTTAATTTGAGAGTCACTTTGAAAAAATAAACGAGTTTGAAATCTATTTTTAATTATACTATTTAAAGTATGACTAGCAATTATTCTTTATATCTGTATTAGAAAAAATTAAAAATGTCATTAATTCGGAGATAAATTAGAATAAATTGTTGAATGAATTTAAAATTATTATTTTAAAATTTTTGTAAGAAAATAAAAAATATTTACATACAATTTAATACATTTAGAGCGGCTGAAATCGAGTATATATATATGTATATATAATTTGAAGAATTCAAATTTAGAAAAATATGAAATTTCATGAGAATATGTATATAACAATAAAAACCACAAAAGTTTAATATTAAAAACCGTTTATGAATATAATTTCACAATTTTACGAATAAAAGTATTATAAAAAAATATGTCAATATTAAAAAATTATAGATAATATGAATAAAATTTTCCGTGCATTGCACGGGGATAAAGTTAGTAATAAAAAAATATGAAACAGATGTAAACGATATTTTACATTATAAACATAAATAGAAAATATAAAAATACTATTTTTTTATGATTTTATGATCATGATTATAATTTATGATTATGCCTTTTTAGTCAGAGTATGTCGCTTAAATGCGATTTATTTTAATTCACGTGATTTGCAGATTATTGTGTGATTATGTAGGTTTACGCAGTGCGTAACCGAATGATAGCGGTTGCAGGTTATTTATGATATAAAAACTTGTGATTTTGTATTCTGTAATCACTCTTTTAAATTTAATATTTATGGCATAATTAACGTGTCCAAAGTCCGAATTTAAAAAACATCAATAAAATATGAAATGTTTTTTAAAGTCTGTATATAGATACATGAAACATATGATCTTTGCAATTATTAAATTAAAGTCTTGAACCGGCTATCTAATTGAAGATGAAAATAAAAATATTTCATAAAGCTAGTTTTCTTTTAGTCAGCGAACGGCTGCACTGTTTGAAACTCTAATAAAACAGGGAATTGGCTTTAAAAATTTGACAATATTATTTAAGAATAGCATTAAGTCATGATCGTGCAAGAATACGGGCGAGACATAGGCAACTAAAGTGTTTAAATAAAGAAAGTGCAGAAATTATACGCAATAAAAGTTATATTCACATTTATTAAATGTGCGTGTGGTGGTAGATGCTACAAGCCGGCGGTGGATTATCTAATCAGCCAGCCAGCCAGCCGGATTAGACAATTATATGAGGTTGATTGGATTCGGAGAAAAATTAGTAAAATCAAACATCAATCTTCGTCAAACTGTCCCCGCAATGACTCATGCTCTCGCGTTGTTTTAAGTTTGTACTGCAATTTTGTTGTCCTAATCGGTGTACCCGTTTCCTAATAATTCATTGTTAAAATTATTAAATCGCTTAAAAATTTCAATAAGAAGATTAGGGGGGGAATTTAATATTAAAAAGTGATATATAAATGGACTAGACACATTATTCTAATTTATTTCATGCTTATTTTTTTTTTTGAAATTTCCCATATTCATGAAAAAAATGATGGAATAATATCTTATTAAATTATCGCATCACAAGATAGGAATAAGGTGACAAACCTATAATGAAGGAGTAATATTTATTATCAAATCTTAATTTCTAGTGAAAACCACTAAATTAAACGCAATACTGATGATATTTTATTTCAATGGTTGTTTCAAAATATTGATTTGTGCGCCTTATATATATATATATATTTTATTTCGGTCTCTAATCAGCATCTTCGATGTTAAATATAAAATGATTAGCTATAATGATTGGTTATTACAACATCTCCAACCATGATAGTTAAAGTGGTTAGCCAAATGAGAATTATTTAAAATTTTATTGACCTATAAGACCATGCATTCCAGTGGTATTAGCTATAATTATTAGTTATATTCAAAAATATTATTTTTTTCCTATTTTTCAGATTTATATGTATAAATATAAACTTTAAATAATAAAATATATTTAGTTAATATTTAATTCAATATATGAAAAAAAAAATATAATTGTAAGTTAATAATTATTACAACTGAAAATATAATAACATATAAATATAACAAAAATATTTTTACTAAAAAGTTACTAATATATATATATATATTGTATTATATATTTATATTTATATATATAATTTGTTAAAAATAGTTTAAAAAATTGTTAATAAGAGAACAATATTTTCACACTTAATATTATATAAATTAAAAATATTATATATAAAATAATAATTTTAATATTTATGTATTAAATATTATATAAATATATGTATGTATTAATGTGTATGTGTATGTATTAATATGTAAATTTAGGTTTAAACATTAATTAAATGACATGGAAGATGTAGCTAATGCCTACAAATTCAACAAATATAGAACATTTTTTTGCTAACAGGCGAATTGGTTGGTTGGAGTGCTGTTTTTTTACCTAATATCTATATAACATCTATATGTGAGTGCCAAATAGGATTTTTAGCTAATAGGAACTCATGGTTGGAGATGCTCTTACTATTTTGTAAAATTTTAGCTAAGGAGTTTGATATAACACTTTAATTATATTATCTATATTATGATTATGTAAAATTATATCTAGGGTTTCTTAGTTGACCAAATATAGCCATCTAAAAATAATTGTCTATAATTTTTGTAAAGGGGATATAAGTTTGGAGTGTAATTTTTTTTACATATTATTTCAATATGTCACGTACTTGACACCTAGATGTCAACTAAATTATTTACCTAAGAATTTTGTAGAATTGGAGATACTTAAGTAAGGAATCATCCGGTATTTAGTAATTTACCAATTTACTACTTAATACTGACTCCATGAGTTGATTTTTGACATTATTAGTGAGTGTAATTGGAAAAATATATTTGTAAGTACTTTAATTTTTAATTTTTAATAAAAATTAAAATTTTAATGATTTTATGTAAAATAAATATTATTTACAACTAAATCTTTGGAGCACGTCAAATTCGTAAAAACATAATGGGATTCATTCAGTATAGAATCGAGATAATAATTTTATCATTTTTTTCTGACAAAGGTGGAATATATATGTATATTTTTTTCTAGCGATTTTTTATTAAAGTTTTTGGAATATATATGTATATTTTATTTTAAAAAAATGAAGTGCCCCTCTAAGATTAATAATTTTATTATAATTTGAGCTATTCTTAAATTATTTACATGATATGATATGATCATAAGATGAAGTATAATGGTTGAAGTACTAAAGTTTTAGCATTTTAATATTAAAGTTTTTAAAAAGAAAAGAAAATTTGACGTTAAACTAGTATAATGTATAAAATTATATCGCAAAAATGTATAAGAGCATTTACAATGATCCAACTCCTTAGTTAAAAAATCATGTGACATACTATAATTATATTTATAGAGGTTATTCAAAATCATCATGCGGTCCAGCCTCCAATAATGCAAAAACAATAATTAAAATTTTAGAAAACTTAGTCATATTTATTGAAACATCTGAAGGCATGTAGCAGTATGCCAAATCATTTTATTTTCATGTTTAAATAAAATATTTTATAATAACAAACAAAAAAAATTAAATATTACTAATTATTATAGCCAACTTTGCATAAATACAACTAGATAATTTGGTATAATATCTATTTGCCCATGGCCCCGGGGAAGAAGAGCTTTGACAGGGCATAATTATTATAATCACTGCGTTAGAAATCCAAATAAATTAATATAAAAGAGTGGCAATGGGACTCAAAAAATCAAAAATCAAAGAAGAGCAGCAGAAAATTGGCGAAGTGAATCAAGGGAGGTGCTTGACAAAGGGATGATGGACCATTTTAATATAGATATATGTTTAAACCAATAATTTCAGAGGTTTTTGGAAAATGTAATTTTTTTTATTTTCTATTTCAAATATATATGGCTTTATTTTTTTTTATTTAGCAAAAGTAAGATTTCACAACAATAAAGCAAGCTGTAACCAAAATCAATTCAAAAAAATTACAAAAAAATTACTCCCGTTTGTCATTCATATTTTTATAAATATTCGCAGAAATTAATAAAAACCATGAACAAACTTTAAAAAAAACTATTATATTTGATAATTTCTCATAATTTTTATATTTATCTATACTATATTGAGTCGATCAATTCTAATTTCAATTGTTATCGAAGTCAACTTCATCTACCAGTTTCAATTCTATTTTATATCTAACTATATATCAATATAATTTATGTTAAATTCAACTTATTTTACCAATTTATATTTTAATTCAAATTGAGTTCTATATCATTTTAATTTATTACTTCCGGCTAAATTAAAATAAACAAACCAAATATAAATTTTAAGATTTGGTTGATATATAATATGACTCGGGTTAAGATGAAATAATAATATTATCAATTTTCCTAAAACAATTATACCAATAAACTTGGATAAACAAAATAATATATTTTATTTATCCAGGATTAAAAAATACATTATACAATTGATTTAGACTAACACAAAACTAAAATAAAAATATAATTCGTCCAACAAAAAATATATATATTAATTATTCAGTATAAAACAAAATTATCTTATTGATCCAGAATTTTAAAAAATAATTAAATTAAACTAAAAATAATTAGTTTGATTTTATCGGTGTGTTGAACATCAGGTTAAAATAAAATAATGTAAATCACTTATCCAAAATAAATTAAATTAATATTGGACTAAGTATAATTCGTATCCTATTTATGTGAAATAAAAAATTAAATTTTATTTAAACATAATTTTTTTAAAATACACTTAAAATTATCAATAAAACTATATCGTTCAATTAGTAATTATAATTTTAAAAATTAAATTTTATTTAAACTATAATTATAATTTCATTATAATTATATTTTCCCTTTACCAATGTTATCACTTTAAAATTAGTGCTTGTTTGGTATACATTGGAAATTAACTTCCCATGATAAGTCATATTTCCTATCTTTTTAAAGTTTGTGGGAAGTGAAATTTTCTGTTTGGTTAACATGCAGGAACTTGTAATTACAAAATATATATACACATGTATATATATAGTTATAAGTAAATGTGTCTATGCCTATTTTTTAGGATGAGAAGTGTGGATAACCAAGGGGGAGTTGGTAAGTAACTTCCTGTATTATACATGTATTTATTTCCTAGGTATTTCTACTTCCTCTATTTTTGACAACCAAACAAGTGTATCATAAATAAATTCCTAGGAAATTTAAATTCCTGGATAAAAGTCTACATACCAAACAACCTCTAAGTTTAAATGTTCTAAAAAGTTATGAACATATACGTTTACTTATATAATTATCATTAAATCATATCATTTAAAGTTTTAAATGAACAAAATTAAGAATTAAATTCAAATAATTTTTTTAAAATTATGTAATATTAAAAAAAATCTGTGCAGTACATGTATCGCACGGATTTTAAACTAGTATAATACTATAAAGTTAAACCTTAAAAAGTATTTCTTTTTTTAAAAATAGGAATTCTTTAGTGGCCAACCAAGAAGATGATAGTCGCCACAATAGGGGTAGGTTTTTCTTCAGCATGTTTACAACGCAGCAATTTTATAAATGTAAATGTAAACGTAAACATAGCAAAAGTAGAAAAAGAATTCATATTAAAAAGACGTTATTTGTATAATCAACACGTTCTTCTCTATACACTATTAGAATTTACAATATTCCTTTAGAGCATAATAATAAGAAAAAGAAAAAAAATAAGGGGTATATAAATAAAACTATAGATAGACCAACGCATCGGATCCGTTGAGAATAAAAGTAGTGATAAGCCGGAGATAAACAGAAAAGAAAATGGGGGGACCAAATGGCATATGTTGATTGTGATATTTGGTAGTCCCAGTCTTTTTTGGTTTTGCCAATTCATTTACCTAAACAAACTTTCTGTCCAGCCCCATGCTTTTTCCAACTACTCCTCTTTTTTTTTTTTTTTTTTGAAACAAAACTGAATATTTCATTCAAGAAGCATCAATAGTACAAATCTCCACCAAATGGGTAGGAGGAGACGTGAAAATGATAAAGCAATTAACCGAACAAGGCATTTTAGCTAATCCATGAGCTACCTCATTGGCTTGCTTTCGAACAAACTTGACACTAACCCCTGACAACGACTGGAGCAATAGTCTGCAATGGTCAATTATGTGGCCAACCTCTAACAGAAACTTGTTCTGGCCATTAATTGCATTGACTGCTACTAGTGAGTCCGACTCCACCGTCACCTTTCTACCATCCATACTCTTCACCCACGAGAGAGCTTCTCTTATCCCTAGAACTTCTGCTTCCAATGCGTCTGCTGCTTGAGAAAGGACTACAGTTCGGCCCTCGACAAAACTTCCAAGATGGTTACGTATTACCATTCCTATGGAGAAAGATTCAGCCCCCTGAAACCACGAAGCATCTACATTAACCTTATATTCCCCAGCTGCTGGGGTCGTCCACTTCCTCAGATTACAGTTCGTTTGAGATTGGTGAACTCTCTTCTCTGTCACTCCCTTTGCTCTGGCTTCCTTCCAGTCCTGCACCATTTTGCTACAACACTCCACAGCTACCTTCCCTGTAACCGTCTTACCCTCCCAGACTTGCTTATTTCTCCAGAACCAGATTCCATATAGAACCATGCACACCTGCGTAATTTCACTCTGGGATGCCGTCTCCAATTTATGAAGAAGCCATACATTAGCTTCGTCCATCTCATTCGTGTCGTACAGCAAATTTACATGTTGCCAGCAGCTCATTGCAAAAGAGCACTCAAAGAATACATGGCGTAAATTCTCAATATCAACATTACACATGGGACAGCTAGTAGGGACTGGGATACCTTTACCTTGCAGCCTCACTCTCACAGGCAAATTATTGCGACAAAATCTCCAGATAAAAATTTTGACCTTGTGTGGGAGAGTCAATTGCCAGACCTTGTGCCAGCCATTCGACTGAGGAATTGCAGAGCTGTCAACATTTCGATTATGCCAAAAATTGTACCCAGCTTTCACTGTATATATCCCATCCTTGGAGCTGGACCATACTATTCTATCCTCAACTTCATGATGTGGCACCCTAGTTGCCAGAATAGCTTTAGCATCAACCATCATAAACAGCTGCTTCACTTTCCTTTCATCCCATATTTTAGTTCCTGGAATGAATAACGACTTGACACATTCAGACCTGCCAGCATAGCCATGAAAATCTTCCACACAAAAATTATTTTTATCTCTTAGCCAGTGATCTTTAGTAGCAATAATATCACTGCCATTTCCTACCACCCATCTGTAACCACCCTTCAATAGTTCCTTGACTTGCCATATTCCCCCCCAGACCGTGCTCGAGTTGTTTCCTTTAACAGCATGTAACAAACTTGAATCAGAAAAGTATCTAGCTTTTAGCACTCTAGAAACCAGAAGATTGGGACGACTCATACAACGCCACACTTGTTTACCTAATAACGCAATGTTAAACCCATACAGGCTTCGAAAGCCTAAGCCCCCTTTACCTTTTGACATACTCATTGACTCCCATGAATGCCAGTGGACACCCCTTCTCTGACCATTACCTGATTTCCACCAATATTCATTGAACAATCTCTCTATCTCCTGGCACAGCGATATTGGAAGCAAAAAACATGTCATACAATAACTGGGAATAGATTGTGCAGCATTTTTTAGAAGAACTGTTTTACCCGCTCTCGAGATAGGCTTTGCACACCATGCCTGCAGTTTGCGACTAACTTTCTCTTTTAAAAACCCAAACATCCTTTTCTTCGAGCGACCGATCAAAGCAGGTAAACCCAGGTAATTACTACTGGAGATATCATTAGAAACCCCCAAAATCTCCGAGAATTCAACTTGCTTCTCTCTTCTAACGTTCGAGCTATAGAAAATCCCAGACTTTTGAAAGTTGATGGACTGACCTGATTTAACAGCATACTCCTCCAATATAGACTTGATTTTTAAAACCTCGCTCACCTCTGCCTTAAAGAAAAGGAAGCTGTCGTCTGCAAACAATAGGTGGGTAATTTCTGGAGCTGAAGTACTTATCCTGCATCCATGAATTTCTCCCCTAGCTGCAGTATTATCAAGAGCAATGGAAAGCCCCTCTACACAAAACAAAAACAGGTAGGGGGATAAGGGATCACCCTGTCGAAGTCCCCTTCCTGGAACAATCGGACCCACTGTCATTCCATTGAAGCAGAATTCATACCCCACTGTTGTTACACATCTCATCATCCATTTGATCCAACCCTCACAAAAACCCATAGCAACCATCCTCTGATGCAAGTATGACCAATCAACTCTGTCATATGCTTTACTAACGTCTAATTTCAAAGCAATCTCACCATCCTGCCCCCTCTTTTTATTCCTCATGTGATGTATAACTTCGAAAGCCACCAAGAAGTTGTCTGTAATATTCCTACCAGCCACAAAAGCTGATTGATTTTCAGCAATAATTCCAGGAAGAATCTCCTTGAGACGATTAGCGAGAACCTTAGCCATGATCTTATATAAAACATTGCATAAAGCAATAGGTCTGAAATCTCTCATTGTCGCTGCATTATCTTTTTTGGGGATCAGGACTACATTGGTGCTATTTAAATCTGCAGGGAACGGATCACCTCGAAGCCACTTCTTGCAACACTCGAACACTTCCTTTCCCATAATTTTCCAGAAACTTTGATAGAACGCAGGATTTAACCCATCGGGCCCTGACGCTTTGTCAGGGTGCATCTGATTAACTGCTAACGTGAACTCCTCGAAGGTGACTTCTTCAGTCAATTTCTCATTCTGTGCTTCAGTTACAAGTCTGGGGCTTGCTTCAACTTCACTGTTATTCATGGAATCTGGCTTCGCAAATATATTACTGAAATAATCTCCCACTACATTGCACATACCTTCATTATCTTCAACCCGTAAACCTGTGTCAGTAACTAGATAAGAAATATGATTAGTTTTCTTCCTTACAGAAGCACTCGCATGGAAAAAGCGCGTGTTCTCATCCCCCTCTTTCAACCAAAAGAGCTTAGCTCTTTGTTTCCAGTAGGTTTCCTCCTGCAGCAACAAATCATTCATTCTTTCCTTCTCAATAACGAACTCCTTCACTCCTGTTTCATCTGTTCTATCCTTCAGTTTATTCAGCACCTCCTTCTGCACTTTTAGTTTCTCCCTAAATTTATTAAAGAACGTTCTACCCCATTTACCCATAAATCTTGACATTTCCTTTAACTTCGGAATAAGATGCATAACAGGGATCTTTTTCCAAAATTCAGTAGATTCCTTAACAAACGAGGACTCCTTAAGCCACATATTTTCAAATCTAAAACGAAACACCTTCTTAGAGATAGTAATATCCATTAAAGTCAACTGGATAGGACTATGATCTGAAACAGGGGCAACAAGCAAATTTAACTTACATAACGGGAATTTACTCCACCAACTGCTTGTAGCAAACGCTCTGTCTAATTTTTCCTGAACCCAATTATTGGAACCTCTGCTCTTCTCCCAAGTAAACCTCCCTCCACATAGGTCCAACTCCGATAAATCACAATCATGCACAGCCTGCCTAAACCCTTCCATTAAAGCAATTGGATGACTATGCACACCTTTCTTGTCTGAGTTGTATAACAGGTCATTAAAATCACCTATTATGCACCACGGAACAGCAGACAATTTAGATAACCTACGCATAAGATTCCATGACTCCTTCCTGCGACTACGATCAGGATAACCATAAAAGCACGAGAGTCTCCAAGCTTCTGAACCATTCTCCTCAAACATAAGGTCTATATGATTCTGTGAATAACCAAAGATTCTGCATTCCACTCTACTATGCCAGAAAACAGCCAAACCTCCACTTCTTCCTACTCGATCAACTGAAAAACAGTTAGAAAAACCAAACTTCACACTTAACTCCTCAATCCTCTTTTTGTCTGAAATTGTTTCCATTAAAAATAACACCTCGGGTCTACGATCTCGAATAAGATCGTTTAAAGCTCGAACTGTACGAGGTTTCCCGAGCCCTCGACAGTTCCAACTTAACGTATTCATGGCGAATGGCTCGCTTGCTGAGCAAGCTGAGCCAATAACAAGTTTGAAGTCCCTGGACAATCAACTGTAGAAAGTGCAGGATCCTGTTGATACATTACTACCTCTTGAACAATCTCCTTATTTCCAACTGGGCCAATCCGTTTTCTTTTCCTTTCTTCTATTTCTAGCCCATCTAATTCAGAATCTCCAGGCCCAATAACTATATTCAGATTTACGTTTCCCTCCATCGTCTTATCTGTCATATTTTTCAAATTCTCCACGATTGGCGCTTTGTTAACTAACCCCTCCCTATTCTCACGCTGCACAACTGTGTTTTGCTGATACCCCGGAATTTGAATTCCCTGATTGCTCTCACCCCCGAATTTCTCGCCCCACCTATCCTCCCTGTCATCCCTGAGCCACTTGCTGCGTTCCTGGTTTCCACCCCTTCTCGCCGGAGCACGTAACCAACTCCCCCACTCCCTTATGACTTGTTCTGAACCACTTTCAAACTTCTTCTTACAGAAACGCTCAGTGTGTGTGATTAGGCCACACAGAAAACAAAAATCTGCCAACTTTTCATACTTGCAAGTAACCATAATCTCTGATTTATTTTTCCTGCTGATCTTCTTCTTCCTCTTCAACGGGCATCTGACATCCAAAGAGATACGAACACGCATATACTCACGCCAGATACTTGAGTCATTGCTTGAGTCATAGGAAATGAATTTTCCAAAGAAATTGCCCAGCTGTTTACCAACCGATTCAGTCATATAACCCATGGGAAGATTGTATATCTGGATCCACATCTCCACTTCATTCAGCTGCACCTTAACAGGGTCCTCCCCTGCCTTAATCTCATTAACAACTAGCATCGCCCCGTCAAACGACCACGGTCCATTAGAGAGCATCCATTTTAGGTCATCTTTATGATAAAACTGGAATAAGAACACCCCTGAATTCAAAGCTTTGATAGAGATTCCCATTGCTGGCCTCCATAAATCTGCTAGCTTGGATTTCATAGCACGGACATTCAGATTCTTCTCAGTCAAAAACCTTCCCACCAAACACAATTCAAATCTGTTATTTTCCTCTTCGAACTCTTCATCGAACACCATTTCTTCATTTTCCTCATTTGATATATCTAAGTCAGTCATCATGACATCAAGGTTGTCCATGATTGAATTCACAGACCTCCCACACTTTCTTCTGGTACAGAAAAGGAGAGAAAAACTCACGCTCTCACATAGAAAAGGAGAGAAAAAACAAGACGAAGTTGAATTGGTGTTATCTTTCCAACTACTCCTCTTGTTTCCCAATTCTTTGCTCGTTTTGCCGGGTTACACAATTTTCTACGTTTTTCCCACCTGAATTGTTTTTATAGTCAAGCTGTAATATACGGAAATCAGAACTCATCCATTAAATCATCAATTTATTTATTAATCGGAGTAGAAATTAGATGTACGTTAATATTAAAATATTATTCTGATTCTATTAAATAACCAACATTAGTATATATTAATCATAAATTATATACTTTTCTATATTTTATTACTATAAATTTTAATTTTTATAACTTCTGACATATACTTTGATAAAAAAACTCGTAACTATTAATCAGATCAAAAAAATCGAATTGACCGAATGTTTTATAGAAAAATTAATCTTAGATTTTTATAAGACATGCTTACTTCTGCTTCATATTTATAGTCCGGCTTTTGTTGGTGATAAAAATACAAGATATTAATATTATTTCCGTCGACCTGATTATTGAGAGACGATCTAAAATATGTTGGTTTGTTGTCCCGACCCGGCTTTGATCATATATTCTATCCGTGGGTAAGAAGAGTTAGCTAGTGCCGGTGTAGGTAAGTATACGGTCGTAGTCACGAATGTAATATGATTCACGCCATTTTATTAATTCCATTTTAATATCCTCTTACTGCCCGTAATGTCAAAAATATTGATCACATTTTGTTAAAATACTACTACTAATGTAAAATCCTCAAAAAGGTTCTTTAATTCATTGAGGATTCAGAGCTACACGTTGACGTATTTTATTATTAAACGAATAGAGTGTTAAATATGTTAATTTTTAATTTATTAATAATGGAGGTCAAGTTTGATAACTTTTATATAATTGTCTAATGTATGGATTTCTAATGTTGGTAATATAATTGGGATTCAGGGAAGAAATTTAAATTAACTCCGGACCGACACAATTTTTCCCAGATTAATTATAAAATGATGTAAATATAGGTATAAGTTGACATCAATTCCAAAAAAATAGGCTATATTTGGTTAGGAGGATTATAATTTCAGGATAATAATTCGGAAATAACTAATTTTATTATTATTAATCTCATTGATTAAATAATTATATTATATATTTGCTTGGAAGAATTAAGTTTAGAATTGGAGTATATTATTTTAAAATTTATCATATGTTTATTTTGAGAGTCATTGATATTTGAATATAATTCTTTAAAATTTGATCACATATTTGTTTTGAGTGATAGTTATTGTGATTGGAAATGGTGTTTTAAAATTTTCAATCCTATATTTGTTGAATTTGGGAATACAATTCTTCAAAAATGACTTGATAAAGGGGATAAAATAATATTTTCTCTCATCAAGTGTTAGAGGATATAATAATCATTCTTCTACTCCAACAAAACAAAACAAATATAACTAAACCAAACATACCAAATATATTCTATTTAACTCACGGTCTCTGAAGGGTAAAATGTATATAATCTTCATCTCATTCAGAATTTCACATGAATAGGCTGTTTCCCGAAATACCCTCAGTTTGTGTGTGCGTATAAAGATACGTAAAAAGTGAGATAAACAATACAACATATATGCAAGAATCTATACAAATTTAAAACAAATCAAAAAGATTCGAAATAAACCTTAACCAATGATATTATTCATATGTGACATACCTAAAATCCACTTAAAAATATATAATGATAAATAAATACAAAGTTGTGTGTGATTCTCAAATACAAAAAGTAACCGCTCCATTTGTTAATTCTTACAAATGGATGGTATGTATATAATTAACGAAAAGTATCCATTACCGATTTTGCTCAATTTTCAGTGCAATGTGAATGTAAAATAATCAGACAGAGATAGAAATCTCTTTAAGTAATACTCACGGAGAGTTGAAAATTTGAGGTGATCCAAGAATTGAGTGTAATAACAAAACAAAATAAATATAAGATAAAATAATTTCAAAGATTATAACTTTTGAATAACTTTTGAATATTTTTTTATAAAATCAACATGGTATCGGTGTTCTGAAAAGTGAATTAAACGGCCGCCTAACCGGCCGTTTAAACGGAATCCTACCACAAAGCGCTTCTATTTTATACTAATCAGATAATTAAGCAGTCATTAAACGATCAAACCGATTTTATCTTGTTAAATTTTAATTTATATTTTACAAAATTTTTTATCTTGATTAAAAAATTTAAAATATATAATTTTTTTAAAAAAATCTATATTTATATTCTTGATACTTTAATTTTTTTCATAATTTTAGCATAATACATATTATTAATATATTTAAAATTGTAAATAAATATTATTTATTCGCTTATAGACACGCTTAAAATTTCGCTTAAACGTCCCCTTAAGTGATAGAAGGTCTCTTATTGTTTAAGATTAATTTGTGATTTTCAGAAAACTGTGTATAATTAAAAAAATTAAAATATTATAATCATATCATATATTTAATAACACAAAACAAATATATATATATATATAGGCAAGTGCTCAAATACAAACCAATATTAAAATACAAACTACATGAAGGGTTTTTAGCACATAAACGCAACGAAAACGTAAATTTAAATCTTAAAAAAAACCGAAACCCTCCGCAGGATCCATTCGAAAAATAATATTTAATTCGTAGTTCAGTATGTTTACCTTAAGAAGCTTTACGTTAATGGAAAGATGGAGGTCTTTAATAGCGATCCAAGAACGATGGACGAAAATCCATAACAGTTGCTCCTCAAGTGTAAAGTGTGGAGCACTCCACCGGTATCCACCAAGAGTACAATGTGATGGAGGAGGAAGAGGTTGAGAGAATTAGCTGCCTCCCTCTTTTTTCTACTTTAGAATTAGAGTTTTTTATTTTTTTGGTTGAGGCAAATAGGGTTTATAATAGTATATTTATAGGCAAAATTTTCAGCTGAAAATTTTCTCATAAAATATTATTATTATTAACCCTTTAATTGATTATTCTTATTAACCAATTAACTAATAATTAAAACACCTTTTAATCATTAATCACTTTTCTAAACACTTTAGAAAAACAATTCTCTCACTTGATTTAATTTCTAAAATTAAGTTCTTAATTAATAATATTAAGAACTTTTCTTAATTAATTTTATAATTAATTAAATCTCATTTAATCAATTATTAAATTTGCTAATTAATTATTTATTTCACAAATAAATAATTACCAGCCATTATTAATTAATTCTTCCACCATTAAATAATTCTCTTTTATGGTGTGACCATGTAGGTTCAATATTAAGCCAGTAATAGAAATAAATAATAATAAAACTATTTTATCATTATTTATATAAATTCTCTAATTTATTAAATATGATTAATTAATAAATTAATCATGTTTATTCTACATCGTGAGGGATACTTCTCAGCATATCGCGACTATCCGGATAATATGAATTCACTGCTTAGAATACCAAGAACCTATTCAGTGAATAGTTACCGTACAATTAATTCCTTGTAACCTGCAATGTCATGATTAAATACAAGGAATGTAACTCGTGTCAAGCCTATCTTATTTAATCATATGCTTTCCCATTCACTATGCTTAATTCTAATTAATGTGAATTAGAAACTCCTTTATAATTTCATTCACTCTGGCCAGAGATTCCTGAACTAGCATAAGTGGATCATCATTGAACATTCTCTTCCTTTCACTGGAAGGGGTAGATCCTTTATTGATCATACACTATCTTTGTGTACAAATTTCTACACCCAGTAAAGCCCTTATTATTGTCCCTGGAGACTAAGAACTAAACCAAAGTATAGTTCAGTGTACACAAGATGACTATGATGACCTCAAGTCTAAGGATACTTGTACAACTATCACTATGTGAACATTTGCTGACACGTGAGTGAACTCCATCAGTTGTTCATCCTTGTGAGTCATGTTCAATGAACTTATTCTATAATAAGCACCTACATACTAGCTATAGTGTCACCACACAAATGTCTATGAGAACAGACAACCTTCATAATGAAGCAAGCATAGTATGTACCGATCTTTGCGTATTACTAATTACCAGTTAGTAATCCTACGACCAGGAAATATTTAAGTTCAGAGTTATCATCCTTTTAGGTCTCATTATTATGATCTCATCATAATCCATAAAAAGCTTTACTCTAAACTATGGTATATCTTATTTAAACACTTAAATAGATAAAGCCCGCAATAAAACCAAAACAAGTCTTTTATTAATATCAATGAAATCAAAATAGATTACATAAAAGTTATTCCTAAATCATCATACATGATTGGACTTAGGACACATCTCTTTCAATCTCCCACTTGTACTAAAGCCAATCACTCTGGTATCTAATACCCATCTTGTCTTTACGACGATCAAAGTGACTTTGAGAAAGTGGCATTGTTAAAGGGTCTGCTATGTTGTTATGTGTGTCAACTCTCTTGACGTTGACTTCTCTTCTTTGAACAATCTCCCTAATCAGATGAAAGCTTGCAAAATATTTCTTATAAGAAATATGTTATCCACATACAATACAGGAAATGTTATCGCGCTCCCACTAACCTTCTTGTAGACACATGGTTCATCTATGTTTTTGATAAAACCAAACTCTTTGATTGTCTCATCAAAACGGATGTTCCATCTACGAGAAACTTGCTTTAAACCATATATGGTTCGTAGCATCTTACACACTAGGTGTTCATTTCCCTTGGAAAGAAAACCCTCTGGCTGTGTCATATACACTTCCTCTTCAAGTTTCCTATTGAGGAAGGGCGTTTTCACGTCCATTTGCCAGATCTCATAGTCGTAGTAAGCAGCAATCGCAAGCAAAATCCGAATTGATTTTAACAGGGCTACAGGCGAGAAAGTTTCATCAAAGTCAATCCCTTGCCTTTGTCTAAATCCTTTTGCCACGAGCCTGGCCTTATAGGTCTCCACCTGGCCATATGCTCCAATCTTTCTTTTGTATATCCACTTGCACCTAATAGGCTTAATATCTTCAGGTGCCTCAACCAGAGTCCATACTTGGTTGGTATACATAGATTCCATTTCGGATTTCATGGCACTATGTCATTTCTCTGAGTCAACACTACTCATAGCCTCATTATAGGTCATAGGGTCGTCATCATCAATGATTGACAACTAATTGTCATTCTCAATGACAATGCCATAATACCTCTCAGGTTGGCGAGACACTCTCCCTGACCTACGAATGGGCTGTTCCACAGAAGGTTGTTCAGTCTGAACAAGTGTTTTCACTTGATCCGTAGTAGTTTGTGCTTCTTGAACTTCATCAAGTTCAATTTTGCTCCCACTGTTTCCTTCAAGGATAAACTGCTTTTCCAAGAAGGTAGCATGTCTGGAGACAAACACCCGATGATCGGTGTTAAAGTAATACCCTAAAGTCTTTTTAGGATATCACACAAGATTACATTTTACGGATCGAGATTACAGCTTATCTGGGTCAACTTTCTTGACATAAGCTGGACATCCCCAAATCTTAACGTGTTTAATACTCGGTTTCCTTAAAGTAATACCCTAAAGTCTCTTTATGATTTTTAAAATATTATATTATAATATTAGAAACAATTAAGATATATATGATTCTTTATATATTATATTAAAATATAATTATTTATTTCAGTGTCTAAACTACTCTATCTGATATATCAAGATAATATTTTCTATGGTATTTAAACTACTCATAATTCGATTCATAAAATATTAAAATATTTTTTTAATATATAAATAAAAAGCCCAGTTCGGCCCGATCTGGCCCGCGTGCCTAAAACGGGCCTTATATTTCCTAGGAAACCCGACCCGGCCCGGTCCAACCCTATTTTTTAAAAAAGCCCAGTCCAATCCGTTTTAAGAAAAACGGGCTTTTTAAACTACAGACAAAACCCGACCCGATGGATTTTTTGTGGCTTTCTGGTCTTAACGTTAAGCATGCAAATTTTGCAAGATTGTTCAATGACACAAGTTCAACTATATATTAATTCCTTTTTAAATAGAAAAAGATGAGAAAAATTTAACAGGAATGTAATCAAGTACTACCAGATATGATAAACATACCACGAGGCATGATCCTATTAATTGAACAGAAAGTTAGGATATATTGTTTTGTTAGGTAAACAAGAAAGAGGTATAGCTGATTTTTTTTCTTTTTATCTTAAAGGCTATTACAAATCTCAAAATAATTGAAAGCAAAAGATGCTTCTAAACGTAACTGTACATGATGTAGGGTTGTATGTAGTTGGTACTTGGTTTGCTGCTACAGGAGGGTAAAAGCGGAAACGGATCAAAAACTTGGTTTGCTACTACAGGAGGGTAAAAGCGGAAACGGATCAAAAACTGTATTTTCCAAAATTTACATTAGCGACCAAGCTATTGAATAATGATAACCCACCAAACCTAACAATTTTTGCGAGTTCGACTATGTGGTTCATAGGATCGGCTAAAATAATTGCAGAAAATAAACTTATTTAAATACTTGTTTTTTGACCTTACAGAAACAAATACAAGTTAAAATAAGACTGCAACAAGCACTATCGTTGTTTCTTTAGACTGAGTGTAATGCAAATAATAAAATTGAAGAAAAATGACGAAGGTGAAGTTAGAGATGTTCAAAAAATTCCAAACCCGAAATCAAATTTGATTTGATCCAAAAAAAATTTTAAAACCCTGATCCGGACAAAAACTCGGTTCGATCTGACCTGCGTGCCTTGAATGAGCATCATTTTTTTTGGAAAATTCGGCCCGACCCGAAACTCGAGATAAAGACCCGGATCTAAAAAAGTCCGGATAAAAGTCCGGTTCGGCACAGATAAAAACCCGGGCATTTTGAAAAGCCCGATTATAAAACCGATTTTTTATATAAAATTTGAAAATATACAATATTTGTTATAATTTTTAAAAAATTATATTATAATATTAGAAGTAATTAAGGTATATATGATTATTTATATATTATGTTAAAAAATATTTATTTATTTCGGTGTCTAAACTACTCTATATGATATATCAAAATATTATATTCTCCGGTATCTAAATTTCTTATAGTTCGAATTATAAAATATTTTTTTTTTAATATATAGATAAAAAGCCCGGATAAAGTCCGGTTCGGCCCGATCTGGCTCAGCCCACGGGTCTAAAACGAACCTTATATTTCTTAGAAAGCGCAGCTTTGTCCGATTTTTAAAAAAGTCCGGCCCGATTCTTTTAAAAAAAATTGATTTTTTAAAGTTCAGATAAAATCCGATCAATGGACTTTTTGTGCATATCTAAGTGATGACAAAATATTGGGAAAAGAAATGAAAAAAATCACAAATTTGGTGTGATAAAAATTGCCGAAAAACGGGTGTGGTAATAAATTGACCATTTTCCTTCCAATTGGGATAATTGTACTGAAGTTGTTAGAAATATAATTGAGGAAGGAACGAGAAATTTGAATACTTACCCATTTTATATTTCAATTATCATTCGGTTGGCTCTCATTTCATTTATCCAAACTAACTAGATAATCTCTCAGTCCCTTTTACTTGTCACATTTTTTTATAAAAGTTAAATTTATTAATTTTTGTTACATTTTTTTTATAAAAGTTAAATTTATTAATTTTTGATCAAAAATTAAATATTATTTTTATATAATATTTTAAAAACTAAAAAATATATATTAAAATAGATTAAATCTACTTTTGGTGATGTATTTTTTTTTATTTTGTTTAATTATAAAATATTAATAAATTTGGCTCAAATTTTAGTCAATTTAACTAAATTAAAGTCAAATGTGATAATTAAAATGAGATGGAGGAAGTATGATTTTAACTTTATACTAACCAAACACAACATAGACATGATTTTATTTTTATAATCAGTTCATCCACCATGGTACATGTAATTTATTTAAGCGTGGGTTTGAGTCTTTGTACAATTAGTTCAAACTTTTTTTACGGTCCGTATAATGCTAGGACATGTTCTATATTTCATAAACTAATATTATTTAAGTTACAGTTGTTGAAAATATTTTATGTTGTTCCTCTTCCAGATGATGAAGTATTTGTTTGTGTATATGAAAAGTTTTTCGGCTATGATAATATGGTGCATATATTGTTCATCAACATTTGATAAACATAGCTCTATGTAGTATTGTTAGTTGTCGTCCACCGGTAAGAATGATCCGGTTTTAGAGATTTTTGTGATTGTTTGAGTTACTGGATAATACATTAGTTTATCACATATAATTTTGTTTTATAATTGTTATTTGAATTTAGTCCTCTTCAATTTTTAATACCGATCTTAGTAACTCTTTCACCTTTCTCGTACAAAATTAACAAATACGCATACGACATACTAGACGCCTTATGATATATTTTATACGAAAACCTTAGCAAGATTATCTGTTTTAGTCGATCCCGTTGTGGCTACGCAGCAAAACATCAATACAAACCAACATGATTATCGGTTTTATGAATTATGAAGACTATAAACTAAAGTTTTTTTTTATAAATATATACATATATACATAGATACATACATGCATAGATAGATAGATAGATAGATACATACATACATACATAGATACACACATATGTAATATAGGGATTTACTCAAATGAAAACCCCACTATCATGAGATATGAACTCCAATCTCATCCACACATTCTTTATATATAGAATAAATCTTATGCACACGTTTACAATTTAAATTTATTTTTAATTTTTAATCTCACTCATCTAACACTCCCTCTCTGTTAGGTCCCGTATGAGGGCTATATTAAGCTAGAAGGGGGGGGGGTTGAATAGCTTAATTACCAATTTAAAATTTATTATGGCGTTTTAAAATAATGTTATCCCTTTTTAAAACTTTACCGAGTGGTTATGCAGTTTATATGTGCGGAAAATAAAGTGCAAGAAAAGAAAATACCACACGACGATTTTATCCTGGTTCGCGATGGCGCAACCTCTAATAGATCCGCTGATCCCTACTCCAGTCCCCGAGCTCCTCTCCCGGACTCGGGATTTTCCCTTAATATAAACTCGCTCCTTTAGTAGGCGGAGAAGCCTTTACACCCTTACAAATATTTATCTTGGTGCGTAACACAAGGGTCACCACCTCAAAATAAATGTAATTCCTACACAACTTATCTTAGACAATAACTCCCCGCTATCTCTTCAAAGTTGATGTAGATCCCTTGTGTGGACTTGGCTTCCTTAGCTTTCACCGGTCTCGGATCTCAGTATCCGATCTTGGGTCTTTCCTCTTCTTCACGGTGCAAATACGACTAACTCCCCGCTAGTGTGTATGAGACTTGGGTCTTAGAACGAAGATCACCTCACGTCACCTCATCTCACTGCGAAACTAATAAGACAATCCACAAAACACAAAGTATGGAGAAAATATGTGTTGAACTAGTATGTTACGGTACTAGCCTAAAAGATAGTATAATATTCAAATAAGAATATTAATACTCTATATGTATGTATACTTGACTTGAGATATAAAATGTTATATCAAGTATACTTTTGATTACTCCGTCTCTATAGATTATATGTTAATTAGAGTAATATAAGAAGTCCTTTATATGTATAATCAATATGGATTATGACTTCTTTGATCTTCAAGCTCAATTCATATACTTAACTCGGAATATATATTTATGTGTCAAGTATACTTATGATTACTCCGTCTTTGTAAAATATATGTTTATCGGAGTAATAAGAAGTCTTGTATATATGTATAGGCACTATGACTTATGACTTCTTTTGTATTCTTCTTCTTTCGATTATGTATTTATGGATCGAAGAATACTTTGGTTACAATCTCGGTATTGTACCTATCCTTTTAAGCTCTTAGGCTTATGGATTTAGTATACTTATGATTTGACGATTATGTGGTCAAAGTATACTTTTGACTTCAAGCAACTTTATAGGTTCTATGATTCTTAGCCAAGGTCCGAATAATAGAAATGCAAGTAATTGGCTTTGAATTTGTGCTTTTGAAGTTTAGGTGGATGATTACGAAGTTTACTATTGATCGACTTATAATCCCCCGGAATACTGAAGATGCTAGAAGGGGTTATAAGTGATACCTTTCGTAATGATACTATATACACGAACTATGCATTGACCAAGATCGTGATAAATGAAATACAAAGTAATTGGTCAACTCGTGTGATTAAATCCACCTTTGAAGCTTAGACGGATGATTACGAAGTTTATATATATCGAATAAAAACCCCACGGAACACTAAGGTGCTAGAAGGGGATTATATGATATCTTTCGTAATTGGACTATATACACGAACTATGCGTTAGCCAAGATCCAAATAATAGAAGTGCGAGTAATTGGCCAACTCGTGTGATTTAATCCGTCTCTTATATTTGACAAAATTACGAAGATCACTATTGATCGATTTATAATCTCTCGGAACACTAGAGATATTAGTGAGATTATAAAACGATACCTTTCGTAATTATACTATATTCACGAAATATGTTGGTCAAGGTCGAGATAAATAAAGTGCAAGTAATTGACCAACTCGCGATGTCAAATATGAAATCTCACTCGTGAGGAGTTATTTAGAGATTTATGAAATCTCACTCGTGAGGAGTTATTTAGAGATTTAAGTACTTGTATATTATAGATCTTCTTCGTTTAGAGATTCGGTTTGAAGATCAAGTACTTATTCGAATTCCGAGTTCGAATCTTCGTTCTCTTTTCTTAGAGAACCTTCTTTATAGGAGATCTTGTATTAGAGCTTGAGATGAAGTAGAGAAATTAAGTACAAAGCTCAAAATAAAGAAAATTAAATAAGAAGCTAAAAACTCACCACTTTTGGAAAACGGTCGGAAAAGTTCGCCGAAAAAAATTCGCCGGAGGTTCGGCTGGATTTTGGCACTATGGACGAACTTGGGCAGCCCTTCGGGAGGCCGGAAAGTGGTGGTGGATGAGCTCACTTGGTGGGAACAAGTTTGGTTGGGTGAAGCTAAGCTTGGATATCAAAAACCTTAAGTATATGTGTATATATTTAAGAGTGGGAAGGTTTTTGAGAAGAAGTGCATGTATAGAATTTGAAAGAGATGAAGAGAGGCACTTCTTGAAAAATTCCCAGCAAGTATTTGGCTCTTTAGCTTAGTTAAAATGGGTTGGGGTGGGGGTTTATTTATAGAGGAAGTTGGGTGGAATGAATGGTTGAGATTTGAGAAGGAATGGATGGTGGATGGAGTGTATCACATGGATTGATGACATGGCAAGTAGGCTGTGTTTCTTTGCAAGTGGGAAGGAAGCACAAACTAGTATCCATTCAAATCTCAGCTGATATATATATATTAAATATATATTTTCCTTTTCTTTTAATCATTCTTTAATTGCTTTAATTAAGATTTAAGCACCATTAATTATGACCACCCCAAAAACTCTTAAATAAATATCATAAAAAATATGATAATTACCTAAATATTATAAAATGCTGTCCTGCAAAGTTTGGTCAACTTTAGTCAATGGTAACTAGGTGAAACGTGGTCAACTGTGGGACCAACTGTCTCGATTTTTGTGCCCGGACAAAAATTCTCTGAATGCTACGAAATTTTGACCATACTTAGAAAATACCATTTAAATGATCCATACCAGATTTCAAGTCATTCTAGCATGTGGAAGTGTTTTATCTAAAAATGAAACTGTTTTGTCAGCCTTTCTTCCGAATAAAAATATCGTTGGTCTTGAAATAAAGGAGATGGATCTTTTGACCAAAGTTTTGACTTGTATAAATACTTAAAATATATTTCCTAATATATAAAATATATTTGGATGATAGAAAATGTTTTTGAGTATTTTTGAATAATTTTCTCCGGGAAATATTGATTTTACGAAATGGGAGAAAATTACTTTACGAACACATAGATGGGTGTAAAAATGGATATTAATACTTCAATCATGAATATTAATAAACTTTGAATAAAAACTCTTTTGAAGGATGTAAAATATATTTAGGAGCGAAGAGTAAAACTTTTTTGATTTAGCACGAGATCTCTAAAGAATATTTCTGATATATTCTTTATTCGAGCTTGTTGCCTTATTGATGTTGCAACTGTGATCTAAAAAATATCATAACTTGATATTTCTTATTTGATTAAATCGCCTTAGAGATATATTCCATAAAATATAATTTTGATGTTTTTAGAATAATGAAATATATCTTTTATAAATAGTCTTGAAAATAATTTAGCTGGTTTGACTATTTGACTTTGATCTGGATCAATTAAAATCATGTCCTAATGGAGAGGATCTAAGTGTACTTAAATTTTATGTTTAATAGTACAGATACCAAAATAAATCATATATCGAAGATATCCTTTCAATCTTTCCCTTTTTGGTATTTGCCAAACAAACATAAAATTTAAAATTTTCAAGTGTGTGCTTCCCCTTGGTGTATGCATGAGTTTTAAAATATTTTTGCACATACAGTTTATGGGACTCAACTTGATTCCTCTCTTAGGATAAATCCTGCAAAACCTTGTTAGATATTTCAAAAATATTGAAGCATAGTGATTATCTAGCAAAATTAGGCATTTGAAAAATTGAGGGGTCTAAATTCATTTAAGTACTCTTTTCCCTTTTTATTTCCCTTTAGTTTACAATAAAACACTTTAAATTCTCTTCCCCTTTTGTTTGGAAGATAACAAAAAGTAGGTGAATCCCAATTTAGAAACTATATGATCATGTTAAGACATGGAATATGTGAAGAAGTGCAAGTAGTTTCTTATTGGTTTTCAGGTTCATTCATGCAGTCTAATTTATGATTAAGCAAAGGAAATTTTTGGTTAGGTATACATATCTTGATAGCATTATAGACCTTATAGTAAGAAAACATGTTAAGTGTAATTCATTTATGCACGTTTTATTTGGCCTTATTGCATGCACAATTTCGGATTTTAAGACTCTGCTAAAACATGCTAATTGCAGTTTAAAGATATAACTTCTTTTTATAAGAAAACATTTACTTACTTATACCTTTTAAACTAGCCTCGTTATTCGAGTTTTTCCATGCATAACTTTTCAATTTAAAGATTTATCAAGTATATATATCAAACTTTGTAAGCCTTAACTAAGTTCAATTGCATGTAATTTTGTGATTTTAGACATTGATTAAATCATACCATCACATTTGAAAAAAAACATAGTTTTGTTTTAAGCAATCACAAAAAGAGTTTTACTGCAAATACAAACTTATTTTACACAAGTCTTTTAAACTTGAACTAACATATATAACTGTTTATCCTTGATTTTAGTTCAGTTGCATGCATGATGTTTTAGTAGAAGTACGTATGACCCTGTCGAGTTGTACAAATTTAATAATACAAAGTGCAGTCGTGCAATAGAAATTGTTACACATGTGAGAGCCTAATACATTCTATGTCTTGTATTGTTACATTTCCAGAAGACTAATACATGCTACTGCGGTGCTTTTTATCTAAACTCATAACCGTTCTTGCAATTTACATGGAATAAACACTACTACATTCTAAGGAACCAACTATTTACATTCAAATTGTTCTAAACTGATTCTAACTTATCATGTTATAAGTTAAATAAACAATTATTATAATACAGTTTGAATAAGTCCAACAGTGTGTACCTTTCATACCCCTGAGTGATGTGTGTGAGTGTGTAAATATCAAATACACTTCTTTTACACTTTGTTTGTGCACTGTGTGAGGTTTTGAGAAATGAACTTGTTAATCTGCAAAATGATTAGTATACACAGTTGCTAATCCATATATATATATATATATATACTTTGAACTAGTGGACTGAATACAACTGGTTAGTAGACTAGTCAGATTTAAACAAAGCAGTTGTAGTTCTAGGATATCAAACTGTTTAACTATCTCAGTTATCAGCAAACTGAAATCATTTCCTTAGTTTATCAGTACAACCGTTTAGTAGATTGACAACAGTACCTGTAGATGCATATTAGAGATTCATAAAGGCATAAATACAGTACTGCAAGGGAATGTAACAAAATGCAAATTTTATATTCACAAGAAGCCAAAAATGTTCCTTATCAATCAGTGTGGTTCACTGATTAAAGAGAACAAACATTTGCACCTGTCTTAACATTACAAAGCAAAAAGAGTGCATGCACTCCAGAGAATTACAAGTTCAACATCTAGTTCCATCATTACAAACAAAGTTAAAGATACCAAAGTTAACATCAGATCAGCAGAGTTAAGTAGCACATAATCAAACACCACTTCAAGTTCAGCAAACACAGATCATCCAACCACATTTCCATCCACATCACAAATATGAATCAGATCAGGTAAGAGTTCAATGGGGGGTCCTCTAGCATCCAAGCCTATATCCTCTAATTGTTGAACCATATCTAAGTCATTAGAGACTGGAACTTGGAATGAGTTCACAATCTCTAGGTCAGTCAAACTAGGTTCCCCTAGGTTTGATCTAGCTAGGTTCTCTAAATAGGAAATCCTATTCTTACAGGATATAGTTACACTTTCTAGGTAAGCCACCTTGTCCTTAATCTCCTTATTTTCTGTTTTAACCTTTTTAAGTTCAGTTTTAAGCTCACTAATCATGACTCTCATAGACTCATAATTTGAGAGGAAGATATCTTCTTCTCTAAGTACTGGAGGAAGTACAGTAGGTTCAACCTCTTGAGGTTCACAGGTTGTAAGGGAGATCTGAGGTCCTATATGGTCTTTGGTGATATGAGAATCACCCAAGTTAGCAAATTTTTCAGGAAGGTGAACATTACACATCAGAAAGAAACATGTAATGAGAAGACCATATGGCATGTATCCTACCAGATTAGCATTTATCATGTTTAACAAGATTACATAGGATATACTGAAGTTTATCTTGTTATTATAAAGGAGGTAAATGAGTTTGACATCATAAAAGTCAAAATACTTGCTTTGATTAGGCTTAGGTAACACATTGGCCCTAATTATTAAAGCTAAGTGTTGAAATACCCCTTTAAAATGCTTAAAATGGATACCACAATTAACATCACACAACCCCAAAGGTACATCAGACTCACAGAGGACACCCAACATTAACTCATACTCAGCTTTGTTAAACACAAACAAGGAATAAATATCATGACAAGGAAGTTCACAAAAGTGTAAAGGTAAATGCAAAGCTCTGTTTAGACTCTTGTTATCAATGCAAATAACCTTCTTGTTCACAGTGGTAGTAAAATGCAGCACACCATCTACTCCCTTTATGATATTCATGTTGTAATAGAATTCACCCATCAAATGTATGAAGTACTGTCTACACAAATGAAAGACTAACCCATCCCATTTAGCAGTTCTGATTACCTTCTCAACTTCACCAGTCAGATTCACACAAATGCCAGGCTGGACATTTTGGATAAGATCTAGGTATTTCTTTGAGTTGGAAGGGTTTGCAAGGTCTGGAGGAGGGGGTTTGGAACTGTTTGTGTTTGTGTTTGTGTTTGGTTCATTTCTGAGGTTTGATTTCCTAGTGTATACCCTAGCTTGAAAAGGCTTAGAGGGTCCAGGGTTTTGAGCATTTGGGATTTGGAATTTTCTGCTTTGATAGAATGGAATGGTGTGATTTCTAAATTCTTTTCTAGGGTTTTTGTACAGGGCTCTTTGGTTAGGGTTTCCGGACTAAGAAGTGTTTACAGTTTTGAAGGCAGAATTTTTATGGTGGATAAACTGTTTCTTTTCCATATCTTGAAGTAGATATGGATTGGTTATGGCTGGTCTTGGTCTAGGGTAATATGGCATTGCATTTGGATTCATGACTTGTAAAGTAGAGAAGATAAGCTTTGACTAAGTGTGTGTGAATGCAGCAAGTAACAGGTATATATGCATGCACATTGCACAAAATCCAAGATCAGTTTAGAAAATAATTTCATTTCAAAGTCACTTTTACTGTTCATGAATAGTGTTTATCATTAAGTGCAGTTTGCCAAAGCATGCTGTGTCACATAAGTCCAAATCCTAGGTATTTACTTAGTTATTCTAGGACATGATATATTTATAGCAGTTAAAGGCAAATAGTGACATAAAGTGCCTAATTATACTATTTTAACACTGTTTCAAGTACATAGTGCACAGATTTTGGGAAACTGTGTGACATAAAGGTGAAGTGCAGCATACCCTAACACATAGACTCTAGTATGATGACAAATTATGCATTTAAGAATGTTTAGTTTGCTGTCTTGAATATGCAGAAAGTGTAACGCCTTTTCAAAGATGTTAATGGAATAACCTTTTTGTTTTTAACACAGAATAATGCATTTATATCTATAGGTAGCTTATGTTAAATGATCAGGAATAAATGAGAATCATATGACATTTAACACAACTGATGCATTTATATTACATGTGGAATTCCATTTAATTCAGATAGTAATTAATATCACACAATCACACAGAATAAACACTAAGTCAGATTTAAACACAATTTCTTTATGGCATTTTAGAGTTTTTCTCCTAAGATATCTAAGTGGCCATTAATCAATGCAGTGATCCAGATATAGAGGTGCTCATGGCTCCCCTTCCAGGTCTTTCTGTGAGGGCAGTGTGTGCTTGTGTTTCAATTACTTGCTTTAAGCCTTTGAATTCATATATTAACTCTACATTAAATCATCACTGTATAATCAATCATAGTGTACAAGAGTACATATATCACAGGTAAAGATAAAGATTAAAGTACACAGAAGTTCAATGAATCAAGAAGTATATCACATTTTGAATTCAAATAAATCTGATAGAGCAAACAAGTGCACAAATTTCAAAAGATCACAAGCACATGACACATTGTAGATTGATTCAAGTAGATACTGATAGGATACAATGAGTCTATATAAATGATACACTGTTAAGCACATAATTCTCATAAACATTAAAACAGCCATGGATCAATATGCATTCCTAAATAACAAGTTGATCAGTTAACATGACTTTATCAAATTATTGAGTATAACCAAGCCTGCGTTATTTTTGATTAAGTGAACAAAAGATCTGTTTCAATAAGACCACATAGATTCTTTAGATTGTACAGTATTAAGTATTATCTATGCATCTTACACACTGAGTCATATTATATCAAGAAAAGTTCACACTTAATCAGTTTATACCAAATCAATTCATATCTAAAGACAGTTCATATTTTGAATTGAATCAAATGTATATATGTCTACCTAATCACAGAGCACTTGGTTATATCAAATCAACATGATTATCTTAATTAAGATACAATTGCATTTAAAACAATGTTTACAGATCACAAGTGTTCAGATTAACCACAGTTTATCATTATCCATTTGTTTTCAATTCATTCAGAACTGTTATACCCATAATAACAGTTAACTCAAGTCAAGATACATTTTGCACAGTATTTACTAACAATTCAGATATATATATCAATTTTGATCACAACTAGCACATAATCAACTGTAGTCTTGATTTCACCTAATAAATCACAACTAGAGTTTTATTTTAATCAAATCAGTGACATACCTAAAATACAATTACACAAACATATGTTTATATCAAGTTATGATCATATATGTTTAAACACTTACACTCAACTTGATTTTCCCAGATAACACAAAAACAGAGTCCATTTTTGGATCAAAACAAAGTTGTATCTCAATCAAAAGTTCACATACAAGTTACATACATCAATTTTGATCAATCAGTCATGTTTGACTTAATTTTATCAAAAATTATCATATATAAAGTTTTGTTCATATCAATCCAGAGTCATAATTCAAGAAATTCCTCAACTAACATCAATTTATAATCTAGTATAAGCAATTAATTATATTTGAATTCGATTTTCTCAAATATTTCATAAACCAAGTCTATTTCGAAAAGAAACAAGCATATCTTTCAAGTATTCTCCACAAATAGCACATATACTTCAATAATTTTCAATCACAGATGCTTCAAATCTTCAATTTTACAAAACCTAAATCATTAACACTCATTTAGGGTTAGATCTGTTCATACTTGAGCCTGTAGCCTGGCCTGGCTTACAAGTCTTACCTGGTTGACTTAGTCACGGACTGAGTCAACTTCCAAAACTCTGCATGCATCCATTTTTCTTTATCTCCGATTGATTTTAGCCTTGATTCCGTTCTTCTCCTGCATATTATCTCAATAAAACGGTTAGGGTTTTATCAAATCAGTTATAATCGAATCAAATCGAAAGTATATATGTATATAAACATGATTCGAATGTTCGATTTGATGATTCTCAATGGATTCATATAAGAATCATCGATTTTTATCATCGAAATCATTCGTTTTTCCAACCCAAACACGATTAACCTTCAATCGTATATTACAAACGATGAGATATGAGTAATAGGTATAGTATCT
Organism: Apium graveolens; assembly: GCF_009905375.1. NCBI lineage: Eukaryota > Viridiplantae > Streptophyta > Magnoliopsida > Apiales > Apiaceae > Apium > Apium graveolens. The sequence continues at coordinate 234,988,534 of NC_133651.1, read as the reverse complement.
GTATATATTTATCGAGTTTTTGAAAGAAAACGATGAACTTGATATAGGGTTTACAGAGAGAAGGAAGAGGCGGGAAAAAATGAGAGAAGAGGCTAGGGTTAGGAGTGACAACGAGTGCACTGTGCAAACAGTGTATTCAGTTTTATATTAACCGAAATGGATGGCCTATATTGATCTAAACAAATGATCAATGGCCTAGATTAAAACGTTTTAATTTTCTGGGTTTTTAAAAATGGGCTGAAATAGAATGATTTTGGGCTGGGTTTTATATATATGTATATATATTGATATGTTTTTGGGTCTTATAATGACTTTGGGCCTTGACTATTGTTTGGGATGGATTTAAAAAATAATAATATTTAATCCAAAAATTATTTATTAGTATATATATTTCGAAAATAGATATTTTTGATAAACCCAACTAATTATATATATAATATAATATTTTCTCAGAATAAAAATATACACACATATATATATGTTTTGAAAATATTTTTGATAGCCCAAATAATTATATATATATATATATATTTAGCCTTTATAAATCTCAATTGTAATTTATATAATTACCTGAACAGTTTATTTTCTCGGTTAATCAAAGCTAAATAAGATCTCACTAAATCCGATCAATAAATTTCTTTATTGACAAATCTGAATTTACGAGACTTAATAACTCGATCGATAAAATATCCTTTTCATGAGATAGGCTTAAATATCCCAAAAGATAGATAAAAATTCCATTGTCTATCTATTTTATTGATTCCAACATTCCTAAATCCAAGCGGAGTTTAGTGAATCTTTTAGAATTTAATGGTTTTGTGAATATGTCAGCGAAATTGAACTCAATATCTATATGAGTCATTTTTATGTCACCTTTATTGACATGATCACGTAAGAAGTGATGTCTCACATCTATATGTTTAGATCTTGAGTGTAATACGGGATTTTTGCTAAGATCAATAGTACTCGTATTATCACATAATATTGAGATCACTTCAAATTTTATATTATAGTCAGCAAGTGTTTGCTTCATCCGTAATATTTGAGCACAACACTTTGCAGCTGCTATATATTCAGCTTCTGTAGTTGAGATGAATACAGATTTTTGTTTCTTTGAAAACCAAGAAACTAGGCATCCACCGAGAAACTGACACGTACCACTAGTACTTTTTCTGTCAACTAAATGCCCGACATAGTCCGAATCAGAAAAACATACTAAGTCAAATGGTATACCCTTAGGATACCAAAGACCAACATCAGTGGTTCCTTTAAGATATCTCAATATCCTTTTTACCGCTGATAAATGAGATTCTTTTCGTGCGACTTGAAATCTAGCACACTTACAAACACTATATTGAATATCGGGACGACTTGTAGTGATATAGAGCAAACTACCTATCATTCCTCGATATTTCTTTGTGTCTGCAGGAATTCCTTTTGGATCTTCCGTTAATTTATCGGATGTAGACATAGGAGTAGAGATGGGTTTGGCATTTTCTATTTTAAACTTTTTCAACATCTCTTTACAATATTTTGATTGAGAGATATGGATGCCTTCATCTGATTGCCTTATTTGCAATCCTAAAAAGAAGTTTAATTCTCCCATCTCGAATTCTTTACTCATATTTTCCGAGAATTCTTTACATAGTGCATCATTTATTGAACCAAATATAATGTCATCTACATATATTTGTACGAGCAATATATCATCATTTTCTTGCCTCGTAAATAAGGTTCTATCGGCCGTTCCCATTCTAAATTTATTTTCTAAGAGGAACTTGCTCAACCTTTCATACCAAGCTCTTGGAGCTTATTTTAACCCATATAGGGCCTTATATAATTTATAGACGTAATCTGGATGGTTTGCATCTTCAAAACTGGGAGGTTGTTTGACATATACTTCTTCTTCTAATATCCCATTTAAGAATGCAGATTTCACATCCATTTGGTATACTTTGATATTTTTATGACATGCATAGGCTAGTAGCATTCTTATTGCTTCTATTCTTGCTACCGGCGCATATGTTTTATCAAAGTCTATACCTTCCATTTGGGTATATCCTTGTGCGACTAATCTCGCTTTATTTCGAACTACCGTTCCATTTTCATCTAATTTATTTCGAATCGAAATACCCATTTGGTGCCAATTATAGAGGTATCACGAGGCTTTGGGACAAGTTCTCAAACTTTACTTCGAGTAAATTGGAGTAGTTCCTCTTGCATTGCAGAGATGCAATCCTCGTCTAATAAAGCCTCTTTAGCGGTCTTAGGTTCTATTTGAGATAAAAAGCTAAGATGATTCACAACGTTTTGAACTTGTGATCGTGTTTGAACTCCCTTCCTTAAGTCTCCAAGAATATTTTCAAGTGGATGACTTCTTATAGTAGGAATGGCTTTGGGTAGTTCATCCTCTTTTTTGTCTATTTCTAATGCATTCTTATTGACGGGACTCCCGAGATCCATATTTTCAAATTGTCGAATGATAATTTCAATATCATCTTTGTCGACATTTTCTTGATCAACAAGATCTTTATATTTCGCATGTGGTTTACTTTCATCAAATGCTACATTCATTGATTCTTCCACCACAAGCAACTTTAGATTAAATACTCGATAAGCTTTACTATTATTCGAGTATCCAAGAAATATACCTTCGTCCGACTTAGGATCAAATTTTGTAAGGTATTCTTTTGAATTTAATATGAAGCATTTGCTTCCGAATACTCGAAAGTAGCTTAACTTTGGAGTTTTTCCAAAACAGAGCTCGTAAGGAGTCTTTTGTTTTATAGGTCGTAGCAAAACCCGATTAAGAATATGGCAAGCCATCGACATGGGCTCGGCCCAAAAATATTTTGGTCGACGATATTCATTTCGCATTGTGCTAGCCATTTCTTGGAGTGTTCTATTTTTCCTTTCAACAACTCCATTTGATTGTGGGGTATACGGAGCGGAAAAATTATGTGTGATGCCATGTTCATCACAAAAGTTGGTAAAACTGGAATTCTCAAATTCTTTACCATGATCGGTTCTTATATAGACTATGGTCGTATTTTGTTGATTTTGAATCCTTTTGCATAGAGAGGAAAAGGATTCAAAAGCATCGCTTTTGGATTTGAGAAATTCCATCCACGTAAATCTTGAATAATCATCTACGATTACTAACGTATATGAACAACCTCCGAGACTTTGTATATGAACCGGACCAATAAGATCCATATGTAATAACTCGAGAGGTCTTGAGGTAGATACCATAAATTTTGCTTTGTGAGAGGCTCGAATTTGTTTCCCTATTTCGCAAGCTTCACAAGTATGATCTTTTTGATAGTTTAACTTTGGTATGCCTCGTACATGGTCTTTAGTTGATAAATTTTTTATCAACTTCATATTGGCATGTCCTAATCTTCGATGCCATAGCCATGGATCATCATTTATAGTGATTAGGCATACACTCACTTGCTTGCTCATATCGCATATATAAATATTATTATTTTTGGGGCAAGTGAGGACCAACTTTCCGGATTTATCTAAAATTGAACAATGAGTAGTGTAGAAGATTACCTTGTATTCATTGTCGCATAGTTGACTAATGGAGAGAAGATTGTATTTTAATCCGGTGACTAGTTGTACGTTGGAAATTCTAACCTTTCCATTTCCGATATCCCCGATGCCGACAATGTTTCCTTTGCTATTATCTCCAAATGTTACGCTCCCCGCGGTAACCTTTTTAATGTTGTTCAAGAGTGACTTGTTGCCGGTCATGTGTCTTGAACACCCACTATCAAGATACCATATGTCTTGTTTCGCGGTAAGACAAACCTATAAAACAAATTAATTAAATTTATAGGTACCCCTTTGTCTTGAGGGTCCTGGGGTTAGTACATCATAAAGAGCATTTGAATGTTTATAAGCATGGCCAGGCATGTCATTATCTTCCTTAGGAACATGAACCTTTCTAAGTACATACTTGCTAGTTGGGTAATTTCTAGATTTACCATAGAATCTAGATTGAGCAGGATAAGCATTATGTCTATTATTATCATGATAATATGCATATCTAAGAAATTGTTGTCTTTTAAGTGCATAATAGTTATGGTTGACATGATGTTGGTTGCTACTATTTGGAACCGTAGTAGGTTGATGAGACCTTTGTTGCCTTTGATCTTTATATTCCATATTATTGTAAGGCACACCCTTATCATCTTTCTTATATGATTCCTTGTGAATCCATACATGCTTTCCCTTAATTTCACCATTCTTGAATTTACAATATTGAACCGTATGTCAAATCTTGTTACAATAAGAACATTTATATGATGGTGATTCAGGTGAAGTCTTAGTTGGTGATACAAATCTCTGAATATTATTTTTTAGGAGGAGAATTCTTATTATATCCTAAACCTTCATGATTGTATGAGGTTTTTGTATGCACTATTTGATCCAACATCTTATTGCCTTTTATAAATCTTTGAAGAACATTTTCAAGACTTTAATTATCTTTTTGTAAGGCATCAATCTTGTTATTAAGGATTATTTCTTGATCCTTAACTTGAGCTATGAGCTTATGATTGTCTTGTTTCAACTTTTGAATTTCAATTGCAAGCTCGTTGATCTTTATTAGCTTATTTTCTTTATCAAGATTGTCTTTAGAAGATGTTTCTTTATTTTAAACACTTGATTCCACTTGAATATTTAGGTTCAATAGATCAACATGAAGTTTACATATATTTTCATTCGATTGGAACTTTTCACGTACCATCTCTTCCTCTTTGAGGATTAGTGATATATTCTCTGTTTCAAGGTTGATTATATTTTCTGGAAGTTTATTTACTTCAACCTTGATGAGATGGTTTTGATCTTTTAGAGATGTAATCTCTTTTTCATCTTGGACTCTCGAGTCCATCATCCGAGTATACTCTTTATTTTGATTATAATGTATTTCTTCTATTTTCATTTTCTCGGACCATACTAAGTGAAGCCTTTGACCAACATCTTTGTATTTATTTTTATATTCTACCACAAGTCCAGTTAAATCATGCTTATTCATGTCCATAAGTGATAAATTAGATTCATCCAATAATGACTTAATTGAGACGTAGTTAGATGTTACCTCTTCATTTGTAGAGGAGACTTCCCTAGATGTAGTTTCTTCTCCGAGATCGATCAAGCATAGATTCACCATTTCTTCACTAGCTTTCGGAGCTTCTTCATCTTCACTCAAATCCCAACCATTTTCAGCCACGCGACTTCTTCCCTTTGAAAGTTTAGGACATTCTCTTTTATAATGACCGAGTTTTTTACACTCAAAACACACATCTTGTGTTTCCTCCGGAGATGCATCTTTTGGTTTTGGAGGAGTGTAGACGGGATGAGCAGTAGAGATATTGGCATTACTATAGGTATTCATATTTTGATTGCCTTTGCCTTTGTTGTAGCTCATTGACAGAAAATTATTCTTATAGTTGGAAGAATAATTTTGGGAGTAATTAGGCCTTCCGTTAGAGTTAAAAACTCTTTATTGATTATTTGATTTTAGGAAACCTTTTCCGTATCTTTGAACTTTACTTTGAAGCACACGACGGAGTTGTTTCGTGAGAAGAGCAATTTCACTCTCATTGAGATTTTGAAGTTCCTCGTTTAACTCCTCGTCGTTTTCATCTTCATCTATTAATATGGCCTTTAGTGCCATATTATTCTTTTTGTCCTCCACTTTAGGAGCAACTTTTTCCGGAATATTATCTTCTTCGTAAGCACGAAGATTTTCGAAGAGGTTATCAATTTATACTCATTTAGATTGTGCATCTCTTTTATGGTAGTAACTTTGACTTTCCAACTTGGAGGTAGAGATTTAAGCACTCTTCTATTCTTTTCATTTTGAGTATAATTCTTTCCAAGTTGAGATAATTCATCGATTATACGAGTAAATCATGTTTCCATATCGATGATATTTTCTCCTTCTTGGAGTTTAAAGTTCTCATAATCTTGGATCAATGTTTCCATCTGAGAATCTTTTATATCAGTGGTTCCTTCATAGGTTACCACTAATTTGTTCCAAATCTCTTGTGCCAACTTCAATTATTTACTCTTTTGTATTCTTTTTCCGCAAATGCACTTGTGAGAACCATTTCCGCCTTGGCGGCTATATTCATTATGGCTTCTTCCTCAAAATTGTATTCACTAACCTTCTTTTCGATGAGGATGTCATCGATAATTTTGGCAGGTATGCGAACACCGTCTTCGATAATCATCCAAACTTTGACTCCTTGAGATCTTGCATAAATGCGAAATCTAGTTTTCCATGTTGCAAAGTTGGTGCCATCGAACAGAGGAGGTCGTGAGCTTGACAATCCTTCACCACAACCAACAGGATTAATATACGCCATTTGGACCACTTTTTGTTGTGCCTGTAAATCAGCAAATCACTTAACAAACACGTTAAAAAGCACTACTCTGATACCAATTGTTAGGTCCCGTATGAGGGCTATATTAAGCTAGAAGGGGGGGGGGGTTGAATAACTTAATTACCAATTTAAAATTTATTATGGCATTTTAAAATAATGTTATCCCTTTTTAAAACTTTACCGAGTGGTTATGCAGTTTATATGTGCGGAAAATAAAGTGCAAGGAAAGAAAATACCACACGGCGATTTTATCCTGGTTCGAGATGGCGCAACCTCTAATAGATCCACTCACTCCTACTCCAGTCCCCGAGCTCCTCTCCCGGACTCAGGATTTTCCCTTAATATAAACTCGCTCCTTTAGTAGGCGGAGAAGCCTTTACACCCTTACAAATATTTATCTTGGTGCATAACACAAGGGTCACCACCTCAAAATAAATGTAATTCCTACATAGCTTATCTTAGATAATAATTCCCCGCTATCTCTTCAAAGTTGATGTAGATCCCTTGTGTGGACTTGGTTTCCTTAGCTTTCACCGGTCTCGGATCTTAGTATCCGGTCTTGGGTCTTTCCTCTTCTTCATGGTGCAAATACGACTAACTCCCCTCTAGTGCGTATGAGACTTGGGTCTTAGAACGAAGATAACCTCACATCACCTCACCTCACTGCGAAACTAATAAGACAATCCACAAAACACAAAGTATGGAGAAAATATGTGTTGAACTAGTATGTTACGGTACTAGCCCAAAAGATAGTATAATATTCAAATAAGAATACCAGTACTCTATATGTATACTTGACTTGAGATATAAAATGTTATATCAAGTATACTTTTAATTACTCCGTCTCTATGGATTATATGTTAATCGGAGTAATATAAGAAGTCCTTTATATGTATAATCATTATGTATTATGACTTCTTTGATCTTCAAGTTCAATACGTATACTTAACTCGGAATATATATTTATGTGTCAAGTATACTTATGATTACTCCGTCTTTGTAAAATATATGTTTATGGGAGTAATAAGAAGTCTTGTATATATGTATAGGCACTATGACTTATGACTTCTTTTGTATTCTTCTTCTTTCGATTATATATTTATGGATCGAAGAATACTTTGATTACAATCTCGGAATTATACCTATCCTTTTAAGCTCTTAGGCTTATGGATTTAGTATACTTATGATTTGACGATTATGTGGTCAAAGTATACTTTTGACTTCAAGCAACCTTATAGGTTCTATGATTCTTAGCCAAGGTCCGAATAATAGAAGTGCAAGTAACTGGCTTTAAATTTGGGCTTTTGAAGTTTAGGTGGATGATTACGAAGTTTACTATTGATCGACTTATAATCCCCCGGACACTGAACTATGGTTACGAGTTCGAGATAAATGATACTATATACACGAACTATGCGTTGACCAAGATCGAGATAAATGAAATGCAAAGTAATTGGTCAACTCGTGTGATTAAGTCCACCTTTGAAGCTTAGATGGATGATTACGAAGTTTATATATATCGAATAAAATCCCCACGGATAACTAAGGTGCTAGAAGGGGATTATACGATATCTTTCGTAATTGGACTATATACACGAACTATGCGTTGGCCAAGATCCAAATAATAGAAATGCGAGTAATTGGCCAACTCGTGTGATTTAATCCATCTCTTATATTTGACAGAATTACGAAGATCACTATTGATCGATTTATAATCTCTCGGAAAACTAGAGATGTTAGCGAGATTATAAAACAATATCTTTCGTAATTATACTATATTCACGAAATATGTTGGTCAAGGTCGAGATAATTAAAATGCAAGTAATTGACCAACTCGCGATGTCAAATATGAAATCTCACTCATGAGGAGTTATTTAGAGATTTATGAAATCTCACTCGTGAGGAGTTATTTAGAGATTTAAGTACTTGTATATTATAGATCTTCTTCGTTTAGAGCTTCGGTTTGAAGATCAAGTACTTATTCGAATTCCGAGTTCGAATCTTCGTTCTCTTTTCTTAGAGAAACTTCTTTATAGGAGATCTTGTATTAGAGCTTGAGATGAAGTAGAGAAATTAAGTACAAAGCTCAAAATAAAGAAAACCAAAGAAGAAGCTAAAAACTCACCACTTTTGGAAAACGGTCGGAAAAGTTCGTCAGAAAAAATTCACCGGAGGTTCGGCCGGATTTTGGCACTATGGACGAACTTGGGAAGCCCTTCGGGAGGCCGGAAAGTGGTGGTGGATGAGCTTACTTGGTGGGAACAAGCTTGGTTGGGTGAAGCTAAGCTTGGATATCAAAAACCTTAAGTATATGTGTATATATTTAAGAGAGAGAAGGTTTTTGAGAAGAAGTGTATGTATAGAATTTGAAAGAGATGAAGAGAGGCACTTCTTGAAAAATTCCCAGCAAGTATTTGGCTCTTTAGCTTAGTTAAAATGGGTTGGGGTGGGGGTTTATTTATAGAGGAAGTTGGGTGGAATGAATGATTGAGATTTGAGAAGGAATGGATGGTGGATGGAGTGTATCACATGGATTGATGACATGGCAAGTAGGCTGTGTTTCTTTGCAAGTGGGAAGGAAGCACAAACTAGTATCCATTCAAATCTCAGCTGATATATATATATTAAATATATATTTTCCTTTTCTTTTAATCATTCTTTAATTGCTTTAATTAAGATTTAAGCACCATTAATTATGACCACCCCAAAAACTCTTAAATAAATATCATAAAAATATGATAATTACCTAAATATTATAAAATGATGTCCTGCAAAGTTTGGTCAACTTTAGTCAATGGTAACTAGGTCAACTATGGGACCAGTTGCCTCGATTTTTGTGTCGGGATAAAAATTCTCTGAATGCTACGAAATTTTGACCATACTTAGAAAATACCATTTAAATGATCCATACCAGATTTCAAGTCATTCTAGCATGTGGAAGTATTTTATCTAAAAATGAAACTGTTTTGTCAGGCTTTCTTCCGAATAAAAATATCGTTGGTCTTGAAATAAAGGAGATGGATCTTTTGACCAAAGTTTTGACTTGTATAAATACTTAAAATATATTTATTAATATATAAAATATATTTGGATGATAGGAAATATGTTTGAGTATTTTTGAATAATTTTCTCCAGGAAATATTGATTTTACGAAACGGGAGAAAATTACTTTACGTACACACAGATGGGTGTAAAAATGGATATTAATACTTCAATCATGAATATTAATAAAATTTGAATAAAAACTCTTTTGAAGGATGTAAAATATATTTAGGAGCGAAGAGTAAAACATTTTTGATTTAGCACGAGATCTCTAAAGAATATTTCTGATATATTCCTTATTCGAGCTTGTTGCCTTATTGATGTTGCAACTGTGATCTAAAAAATATCATAACTTGATATTTCTTATTTGATTAAATCACCTTAGAGATATATTCCATAAAATATAATTTTGATGTTTTTAGAATAATGAAATATCTCTTTTATAAATAGTCTTGAAAATAATTTAGCTGGTTTGACCATTTGACTTTGATCTGGATCAATTAAAATCATGTCCTAATGGAGAGGATCTAAGTGTACTTAAATTTTATGTTTAATAGTACAAATACCAAAATAAATCATATATCGAAGATATCCTTTCACTCTCTACCCACCCCCTTCCCTACCAGCCTCTGCCGCCAACCACCGACTGCCACCGTTGCCGAAGAAACACCATCTCTCTCTCTCTCTCTCTCTCTCTCTCTCTCTCTCTCTCTCTCTCTCTCTATCTCTCTCTCTCTCTCTCCCTCCCTCCCCCCTCTCTCCCCCTCCTCCTACTTCCACCATCTCCATCAACTCGACCGCCATCCATTACCACTACGCCACCTGAAACTGCGACAACACATCTCCGCTATAATCAACACCTCTAATCATCCTTCAAACTATCCTCAAATTGTTAACATATCACAAGTTAATATTCGTATTTGATGCTCCAATTAAATCTTTGGCTACGTTGAGGATGGGAAGATTGACATGCAGGCATCCTGTAGGTGATGCAGATGTCATTAAAGCTCTGTTCGAGCTTCAAAACAGAGGTGATCTGGTTACTGCCGAGCATATGGAAAACCTAACCATCAATGAATTGGTTGAGGCAATCCGTTCGATCAGGGGCATCAAGTCCGGGCTCAAGAGGAAACATACCAAGCCGAGGAGTCCGAGGAATCCAGACACTCCCACGAGTCCCGTATCTTTATTTTTGATCGGATGTGGAAAGTGTTAGGTATAAAATGCACACAGAGGGGGGGGGGGTGAATGTGTATTTCTTGAATTTTCTTTCTTAAAAATCAAGTTTGGTGTTTAGGCTATGGAACTTAATAGCTAGATATCGTTTGCCGTGATAATTGACTTAATGTAAAAGACACAGAAGCAATTATTAAAACTTGCTTGATCTTTTATTAAAAAATTAAATTAGCTGTGCTACAAATCCGTGTTCTTGAATAATAAGAACTCAGCTACTTCTCTTGAGAGAATACATGATTTCTAGATTTATTTTTGTTAGTCCCTTAACAATATAGCAAGAATTACAGAAGGGGGGTTGAATGGAATTCTTGAACTTTTTCTTGAAATAAAAATGTTCAACTCGATTATAGATATATTTGTTTTGATTAGCATAATGCGGAATATAAACTTTAATGAATCAAAACAAGAGTAATTAAAAACAAGAGTCTTTAAAAACTTTCTGGTGGATTTAAACAATTCCACCAGAGATATATTTAATATATCGAGAGGACTCTGTGTGCAGAAATGCTCACAGCTGCTTATACAAAATAGAACTACTAAGAACACAGGAAATGCTAAAGATAGTGCTTACAAAGATTTCTCTGTGTTTGTTTCTTAGCTCTCTTAGTTGTTTTTCTATTTGCTACTCTCTTGGTTTATATATTACCAAGATTACAAAGTGAAAAGAACTGAATAAATATAAAATCTAACAGTCTTGATCTTTGCTGCTTTTCGTCCTCTATTACCCAGTTAATGGGCTTCCACAGTGTGTTTGTATCCAACTCGACGACTGTGTGTCAGCTTTCACTGTTCAACTGATGTTTGAATCTTGATATGATCATCCGTCGACTTTCAGATCATCCGTCGATGACTTACTTGATCATCCGTCGACTTCTATTTTAAACATCCGTTGAAAGTCATTTGATCATCCGTCGAAGCTTTGTTAAGCATCCGTTGATAGCTATTTTGGCACTTGACTTCATTTCACTTATACAGAATTACAAGACATTGCTTATGTACAGTTAATCAACCTATTCTGCATATCTAGTTAAAGTCAACATGACTTATATACTACTACAGATTCTATACAAAGGTGCATACAACACTGTGCTACAAACTTATTATTACATAAGCTACTCATTTGATGGATAATAAGTTACTCATCCGTCGGGACTAAAACGAGTTATCCGTCGGGACTATAATTCTTATCCGTCGAGTGCTACATTATTTCACTAAGTAAAATTTACTTAGATGTTTTGTTTAGGTAATCATCAAGTACACAACATATTCACAACAATCTCCCCCAATTTATGTCTACTGGAATTGTAGCCATAAATTAAGAGATACTTGATGATAAAAAACATCCTAAACATATATCTTTAAAGATAAGTAGATAAAACTAAGAGTGCTTCAATTTAAACAGGATATACAAGGTTTGGCTCACAGTCAGTTCAAGATGCTCCTCTAGCCTGAGCAGATTTTTCTAGTTTCTTGAAGGTCTGATCTTCTTCCAAGCTTTCTGTTGTTTTCTTCAATTTGATTCTGGAGCTGTCTGTGGAATTCTAATTCATCAGATTCTGAGAGATCTAACATTTCTTGCATTTCCAAGAGAGTCTCATTGCTAGAGATACTCAATTGGTCTTCTAATCTGAAGAATCTTCTCACACCCTTGTCATCCATGAATTCCATCAGCCAATAGGGCCTTAGATGCACTCTTCTCCCTGTGTATGGGATGTTAAGAGTTTTGGGTAGTGCATCTTTGGCTCTAACACTCCTTAGCTCTTCAATCTTCTTCAATACTAATCTTCTTGTAGTTACATTAAACCCAAAGTTTTTCTTGAAGGATGAATAGACTTTGATCAACACAGCTTGGCTTTCTTGAAGTATCCTGTGAAGAGGCCACTGAATCTCTCTTCCTCCTTTGTACTTGAATACCAACCTTTCAGGTAGGTTTCTGTATGCATCAATTGCCCTTACCTCATCCAGCTCCTCCAGATAAAGGTTTAGGTCTGAGAATTCTTTGATGTCACACAAGTACAAGTAGTCTCCCTTGTTGATCTTGAGTTGAGCTTTGACTACTGCCTTGGATTTGAGAGGTGACAGCTTCACTTTCTTGACTGCCCTTAATTTTGTCCTTCTTGGCTTGGTGAGAATTGGCAAGTTGAAGTCAGGAATTGGTAATTTATCCCACTCTATTGGCTCATCCTTTGGCACAATAGGCTCTCCATGTATGTTCCTGTAGGGGTCCATCACCCTTATGTCTTCAAATACCACAGAGGGCTTTGATGCTTGAGTTTCAGCTTTAGTGGATTCCATTGGAAATTGATCTTCCAATTCCTTGTTAACAATATCCAACTTTCTTTTTGTTCTTTTAGCCAGTTCTTTCTTTCTTGGAGATTTCTTCTGTTCTTCAATCTTCTTCTTTGATTCGGTAGCTTGAGTTGGTTGAGAGGGAATTTGTTGAGAAGAGTTCACAGCCTGTAGCTTGGTCAAGATAGCAAACTGTTCTTTCTTTTGTTTAGACTTCTTTGCATCTAGAGCAGCTTGCCTCTTTTCCTGCTTCAATCTGACTTTTTCTTCTTCCTTTGCATGAGCAAATTGTGAATGTCCAGCTACCACACAAATTTCCTTCCCATTTCTGAATATCTTTGCAATTCTCCTTCTTGAGGCTGAATCAGCTGGATCTTTGTAGAGGAGAATAGATCTTGACAGAAGCTTCTTTTCATCAGGCTTGGGTGTCTCATACACAGTATCCATAGGGTTCTTCAAAGATGACTTTGGATAGTTTGCCCTTGGTTTAAGAATTATCTCAGCCTTTTTAGTCTTGATGCAGGAAGATTGTCCTTTCTCCAGATAGTTCATGCTTATCTCATTCACATTGATTGGCTTGACATGAGAGTGATGGATGGCTGACTGATCTGGTTCCTTGACTAATTGAAACTTTTTCTGTATTTCCTCATCAATCTTTTTCCAGTTGATCAGAGTCAACTCTTCTTTATCAGCATCTTTCAAATTTGCTGCTGCTGCATTTATAAGATCTATACCATCTGCAACTGGTGGCTTGGAGATAGTAATTGAAGGTACAATTACTTTGCTGATTTGAACTAAAATGTTCTCCCCCTCAATTGGTCCTTTCTCCCCCTTACTTGATTCTCTCTCCCCCTTTTTGTTATCATCAAGTGGAGGAGTTAGGCCTTGTGCTTTAGCCAGTTGCATGAGAAGATTTGTCTGAGTCTGTTGATTTTGAAGAAGTAGAGCCACTGAATTCTCAATAACTTGAACTCTGGTCTCCAGCTTGGCTATCTTCTTGTCAGAATCTGATTCTCTTCTCAACCTTAGTAATAGATCATGCATGGTACCATATGGCATTATTGAATCCAGTTTCTCAGAGTTGTATGTCTTTAAGCCAGCTATCTCCTTTTTCAATTCATCCACACTGATATTCTGTCTTGAGTGTTGGATCTTCATTAAGTGCAAAGAGTCTAGATGAGCTTTAAGAACAACCTTGGTACCAGCATCTGAAGCTTCCTGAAGGGCTTGCTGAATAGCGGTTACTTGTTTTACCAAAGACACCTCAAATTGTCCTGGTGTAAATTCCTTTGCCCATGCCCATTCAGGTAAACTTAAAGCAGAACTTGGGCCTTCAGCTCCCCCTAAGTTCATGCTACCATTCAAAGAACTAGAGTCATCATCATCAGAATTTACTCCAAATTCTTCAGATGGCTCTCCAGCTTGAGGAGGCATCCTGTTTCCAGCAGCTTTATCTCTTTGAAGAGATTCTGTGGTGTGCACTAAATGCAAAGTCTGCTCTGCCTCCACATTGCCCTGAGCAGCCAACAGTTGATAGGCTGAAACAGGGTGAGTAAAAGTGTCAGCATCCAAGGAAATGTTATCAATTACAGCTTTGTAATGTTGCTGAAATTGTCTTTCCTTTTCAGCATCATCCACAATCATTGACTCACTAGCAATGGCTGGTTCCATCCTTATTTCTCCAGTACCTGCTTTTCTCTCATGTTCTCTCTTTTGTTGCATCAGGGTCTCACCCTGGCTCCCCACCCTCACACCCTCACCTTCACCTACTAAGGTGGGACTCCTCTCACTCACTTTTGCCAATCCTGAATGAATGGATTGCTGAGATTCACTCTTTTCCTCTCCTTTTGCCTGGGAGCAACCCAGCCTCTCACTCAATGCACTCTCCTCTCTCAGTCCTAAGAGTGATTGTATTACCACCAAATCTTCTGCACTTGAAATTATTGAAGTTTGAAGTTGTGCAGAGACACTCGACGGATAAGTGATATCCGTCGGGTGAGTGGTAAAGCTATCCGATGGATAACTGCTGTTAAGCTTATCCGTCGGGATACAATCACTACTCGACGGATGAGCAATATCCATCGAGAGAGTGGAAATGAATGAGGTGGGAAGAGAAACTATTGTTGACTCTGTGTTGATTGAAGTTATTTGAGGCACAGATGTCACAATAGAATCAGAAAGAATTGGCAAGTGAGCCAACAAATCAACTAAAAGATGATGCTCACTTGCACTGGATTTTGGCTTCCCCAACAGAGTTAAAGAAGGGGAATCAGGAATTGAAGTGTTTATCATGTCCACTTCCAGTGAGTTGGTTGGTGAGTATTGTGTTTCAGTGGCTTCTATAATGAGAGATTTTGGCTGTGACTCCACATTTATTGGAGCCACATCAATCTGAATTTGAGAAGGTGCAGGGACTGTGTCCTTAGCACCAGTTTGCACTAATTGTGTGCCCTGTGCATCCCCAGTTGTTTTGGATTTCTTCTTTCTAGTGTAAGTTTGGTGTGAGCTTGTGTCCCTAACCCTCTTGGCCTGTGCTCTTGGATGAGAGCTTTGTTCAATAGCCACATCCTTTTGGGAGGATGCAGCTAGAAGTGAGCTTCTGTCCTTTTTAAGCACTGCAGTTTGTTGGGAAACTGCAGTGTGGCTAGGCTGGGATTCACTCATCTCTCCAACCTTATCCTTGGGGTTTCTTTGATGTTCACTCCTTCCCTCACCTATCTTACCCTCCTTCACACTCCCCTCTTTGGCTTTGGTAGATTTTTCAACTAGTACCTTTTGAGAGATACCAGAGGGGGTTTTCTTTGATTTGGATTTGGGAATTGCAGTTATTTTGGCAGCTTTGGCAGGCAACTGTTTGGTCATTTTCACAGTTGCCATAGCTATGCCTGAAGTCAAAGAAATAGAAGAGATTGGAATAGTTGAGGGTATAAATAAACTTACCTTACTTACCTGAGGTGTCAGCATTACAGGAAAATAGAACATTGGCACATCCTTGTGATGGTTGGCTCTGTTCAAGTCTACAATGATTCTTCTCTCTTGAACCCAACAAGCTAATTTGTTGTTTGGGTTCTCAAGTTCAATCTCTTGACAAAGATGGTTAGCCAAAAGCATAAAAAATCTAGCATAGTAAATATTCTTTCCTCTTTTGGCTAAGTCACCTAATTTAAAACCTAACTCATACACAACAAGGTCACTGAAATTATAATATTTGTCTGTAACTAGCATGTATAGCATGTTAAGCATGGAAATGTTCACAGAATCAAAATTACTGATTTTTCCAGAAAAGACTTTAGTTACTACATCACACAAGTAACTCCATTCCTTCCTAAGACTTAGTCTTCTAATTTCATTTAGTTTTGCAGTAGGAAGTGCATAATGAATGGAATTAAGCATATTGACAATATCAGTGTCAGTGTGTGGTGCAGTTACATGCTTTTATTACATCACTATTGATACAGAAATCATTACCTTTGATGGTCAGAGTGATGGTTTTGTCAGTAGAGTTGTAGATTGCTGTTGTCCACATTTCCTCAACAACTTCACAATAGATTGTGGGTGATTCCAGCATAGCAAAACTTAACTTGCAGTTCTTCACGAAGTCCATTATCTTATGATAGTCTTCAGATTGCTGAATCCCCTTATTGACCAAGGCAGTGCAGTTGTTCTTCTCATAGATGAACCCAGTCTGTGACATGATCTTTACTACGGGTGCCATTGTTAGAGAAGAAAAGCTTGAAGAGAAAGAGGATTTTTGCTTGAGAGAGAATGAAATAACTCAGTTGAATTTGAGAATGATAAAAGAAAATGATTAGAATGAAATAGGCTTTTATACTTTGCTCAGACTCAACGGATGAAAATAATAAAGAGAAGTAAATTACCCAATAGAAATTGCCTAAAACGACCGTTTTAAAATAAGCTTTAAAAATTCCACCCATTATCCGTCGTGTAATGCTTATAAACTGTAAGTATACTCGATGGATAATGTTCAGGGAATTAACAGTTCAGATTTAGATACTTCGACGGATGAGGATAAAATGTTATCCGTCGAGCTTTAAAATATTCCAGAAAAGTAATTGATTTTTATTTACAATTTGTATATCGACGGATGACTCAACCCGATGGATAATGGTCATCCGTCAAGATACAAATTTTGACTTAGCCAAAATTTCATCCAAGACTAAAAATCAACTAAATTTCTGGCTTCTTTTCAAATTGCAAGAATAATACAGATAAATTCAAGAGTAATTAAGCATACCTAACTCACTTACCAACCTAGAAAAGGTGGATTCATCCAGTGGCTTGGTAAAAATATCTACAAGTTGCTTCTCACTTGGAACAAAATGTAACTCTACAGTACCATTCATTACATGTTCCCTTATGAAATGGTACTTGATGTCTATATGCTTTGTCCTTGAATGTTGCACTGGATTTTCAGTGATGACAATTGCACTTGTGTTGTCACAGAAAATAGGAATCCTTTCAACTTGCAAACCATAGTCTAGCAATTGATTTTTCATCCATAAAATCTGTGCACAGCAACTGCCAGCAGCAATATATTCAGCTTCAGCTGTGGAAGTAGAAACTGAATTTTGCTTTTTACTGAACCAGGATACAAGCTTGTCTCCTAAAAATTGACAGGTTCCTGTTGTGCTTTTTCTATCAATTCTGCAACCTGCATAATCTGCATCTGAATAACCAGTTAGATAAAAACCAGAATCTCTAGGATACCAAATGCCAAGGTTTGGTGTTCCTTTGAGATATCTGAAAATTCTTTTAATAGCTATCAAATGAGACTCTCTAGGATCAGCCTGAAATCTAGCACACAAACATGTAGCAAACATTATATCTGGCCTACTGGCTGTTAAGTATAGAAGTGAGCCAACCATGCCTCTATAACTTGAAATGTCCACAGACTTTTCAGTAGTGTTTAGTTCAAGCTTAGTTGCAGTGGCCATGGGAGTTTTTGCAGATGTGCAATCCATTAGATCAAACTTCTTTAAAAGATCAAAAATATATTTAGTTTGACTAATGAATATTCCATCACTAACTTGCTTGACTTGTAAACCAAGAAAGTAAGTTAGTTCTCCCATCATACTCATTTCATACTTGCTTTGCATCAGTTTGGCAAACTTTTTACAAAGTTTCTCATCTGTAGAGCCAAAAATAATATCATCTACATAAATTTGAACAAGTATGTTAGAGCCATTCATATTTCTGAAAAATAAAGTTTTATCTACAGTACCTCTTGTGAAGTGATTTTCCAAAAGGAACTTTGATAAAGTGTCATACCAGGCTCTAGGTGCTTGCTTCAGTCCATAAAGTGCTTTCAATAGATAGTAGACATACTCTGAGAAATTTGGATCTTCAAAGCCAGGAGGTTGACTTACATACACTTCTTCCTCCAAATCTCCATTCAGAAGGGCACTTTTGACATCCATTTGATAGACCTTGAAATTGGCATGGGCTGCATAGGCTAAGAAGATTCTGATGGCTTCAAGTCTTGCAACAGGAGCAAATGTTTCATCAAAATCTATCCCTTCTTACTGATAATAGCCTTTAGCAACCAATCTTGCTTTGTTCCTTACTACTATGCCATTTTCATCCATCTTGTTTCTGAATACCCATTTGGTGTCTATTGGATTCTTTCCTTTAGGCTTGGGTACCAGCTTCCACACTTTATTCCTTTCAAATTGGTTTAGCTCCTCCTGCATAGCTAAAATCCAATCAAGATCTAATAAGGCTTCTTCTACCTTCTTTGGTTCTTCCTTAGACAGGAAGCTGCTGTATAGACATTCTTCTTGAGTTGCTCTCCTGGTTTGAACTCTGGAAGAAACATCACCAATAATCAGTTCAAAGGGGTGATCTTTTGTCCATTTTCTTGGTTGAGGTAGATTAGCCCTAGATGAAGAGACCTCAATGTTGTCTTGATATGTGATTGAGTTTTGATTGCTAGAAACTCCCCCTGAGTTTGTGGATCTTTGATTTGAAATTGGGGTGCTTTCCATGGGTGATCTGCCTTGACTTCCTGCTCCTTTTGATAACCCGACGGATGGTGAATTTTGAGTACCGACGGATGAGGCAGGTTGTCTTCCGACGGATAATACAGATTGCCTTCCGACGGATGAAGCATTATGTAACTCGACGGATGTTGAGTTTTGTGCTTCATTTGTAGTAAATTTGTCTGCATTATCCTTAGACACTGTTTCTTGATCACTTTCATCATCACTTTCTTCACTGACCATCTCAATATTGTCGAATTTGAGGCTCTCATGGTAATCTCCATCTTTTAGTCCTTCAATCTTTTTATCATCAAACACAACATGTATAGATTCAACAACAATGTTGGTTCTTAGATTGTAGACTCTATATGCTTTACCAACAGCATATCCAACAAAAATTCCTTCATCTGCTTTAGCATCAAACTTCCCATTTTGACCAGTTTGATTTCTCAGAATATAGCATTTACAGCCAAAGACATGAAGAAAGTTCAGAGTTGGCTTCTTGTTTTTGAACAATTGATAAGGTGTCTTGCATTTTGCTTGATTAATCAGAGAGATGTTCTGAGTGTAGCATGCAGTGTTGACAGCTTCAGCCCAGAAATATGTTGGTAATTTTGATTCTTCAAGCATTGTCCTTGCAGCTTCAATAAGAGATCTATTCTTTCTTTCCACTACTCCATTCTGTTGTGGAGTCCTTGCTGCTAAAAACTCATGCAAGATCCCATTTTCCTCACAGAATGCTCTCATGACATAGTTCTTGAACTCAGTTCCATTGTCACTCCTGATTCTTCTAACTTTGAAATCAGGATGATTGTTAACTTGCCTTATGTGATTGATGATGATTTCACTAGCTTCATCTTTGGACTTTAGGAAATAGGTCCAAGAGAACTTTGAGGAATCATCTACAATTACTAGGAAAAATCTTTTCTTTGAGATTGACAATACATTGACTGGTCCAAACAAATCCATGTGAAGCAGTTGCAGAGGTTCTTCAATTGCTGAATCAAGTTTCTTCCTGAAAGATGCTTTAATTTGCTTCCCTTTTTGGCAGGCATCACACAGTCCATCCTTTGTAAACTCCACCAGAGGAATGCCTCTAACCAGCTCTTTCTTTACCAGCTCATTCATGGTCTTGAAGTTCAAATGGGATAACTAATTGTGCCATAGCCAACTTTCATCTTGACTTGCTTTACTGAGAAGACAAGTTACAGATTCTACTTTAGTTGAGTTGAAGTCAGCTAGATACACATTTCCTCTTCTCACACCAGTGAGAACCACTTTGTTGTTTTGATTATTAATCACAACACATGTTTCTTTGTTGAAGGTTACTGAGTTGTCTTTATCACAAAGCTGGCTGATACTCAACAGATTGTGTTTGAGACCATCCACTAAGGCAACCTCTTCAATGATGACATTGTCCTTTGAAATCAAGCCATATCCCACAGTATAACCTTTGCTGTCATCTCCGAAAGTGATACTTGGGCCAGCTCTCTCTTCAAACTCTGTGAGCAGGGTAGAATCACCAGTCATGTGTCTTGAACAACCACTATCCAAGTACCAAAGATTCCTTCTGTTTCCCTGCACACATCAAAATCAAATCAAGTTGATTTTGGTACCCAAGTTTCCTTGGGTCCTGCCTTGTTAGCTTTCTTCTTCTGTTTCTTAGGTCTTAACTCATTTGACTTAGGAATTTCAGATTCTTCCTTAGTCATTTGGGTTGGGCCTTTGAAACCACTGGATGCAACAGAATTATTATGCATGTTATGGCTAACAGGAAATGGAATGCTTGGTGCAAACATGTTATTCCAGTAAGGCATGCTAAATGGCATTTGAGGCATATTGTATGCAGCATAATATGGATTAGGTGCAAATGGCATGTTAGCAAACTGTGCATTCATGTTCTGTGTAGGCATAACATTAACAGGCATAGGAGGCATGGCATTCATGTTAGAGAATTGAGGCTGAACAGACATGGGAGTAGGCATGGCAGATTTGCAATTATCAGAAAAATGATTTACACTACCACATTTGACACAGATTTTTCTAGGAGCATATTTGTCAGGTGTGTAGTTATTATGTTTGTTAATCCCTACTTTACCATTCCTATTGTTTTTCCTTTTAGTCTCTGTTTTTACCTCTATCTTCTCAAGTCTGTCGCTCAACTGTTTGACAGTCATGTGACCAACATTAGCCTTCTTCCCTTTCTTGGCTTGACTTGACTCCCCTGAAACAAAGTTCTTGGAAACAGACCCATACTTTTCATTTAGCTTGGTTAATTTGGCTTTGCTAATGGATTTGCTCACAGCCGATGGATTAGGATTTTTATCATTCGACGGATAACACATTTTGTTATCCGACGGATAGTCCTCATCATCCGTCGAGACATCTGTCAGCAATCCATCTACCAAAATAGGTTCTAGTTTCTCCTTATTCTTTTTCCAGGCTTCATCACAAAAGGACTCAATTCCTTGAACCTTGGTGATTTGAGCATGAACATCTCTGGATGTTTTCCATGCTTTAATCACCTCCTGTTCACGATCAAGCTGCTTCTTTAAAATTTCTTCCTTTTTCAAGGACTCAGTTAATTCCTCCTTAGCAATTCTACACTCAATTTTTAGTTTCTCAAACTCAACAAACTGAGACTCAAGCACATTATTCCTCTCACTCAAAAACAAGTTGTTTTCTTTGATTTTAGCATTTTCTTTAGTGAGGGACTTAAGTGTAACACGCAAATGATACAATTCTGTAGACATGTCATTTATTGCATCATTACACTCAGCTTTAGATAAATGTGCAAGGTTTGTAGTAATTACCTGATTGCTTGAGGAACTTGTCTCTGTTTCATCAGATTTGGCCATAAGGGCTAGATTGACATAGCTGACATCCTCATCTTCATCCAAACCATCAGCTGCCCAGTCATTCTCTTGTATAATAAAAAGCCCTTTCCTTCTGTTTGAGTAGATCAAAGTATTTTTGCTTATAATCCACAGACTCAAATCTCTTCTTACTGGAATCTGACTTTCTACACTCATTTGCAAAATGCCCTGCCAAGCCACATTTGAAACACTTGAATTTTGACTTATCCACCATGTTTCTATTTGGCTTGGCAGCTCCAAAGTTCTTCTTGAACTTGAGCTTGGCAAATCTTCTTGAAAGGAATGCTAGGTGCTCATCAATGTCCTCCATGTCATCTTGACTCAAAGAATCTTCACTTTCTGCAGCTAGCCCTTTACCCTTGCTTTCATAGGCCTTTGAAGTTGATTCCACAGCTTCCATCTTCACTTCCTTCTCCTTTTCCAGTTCAACCACTAATGCAATGGATCCTCCTTTCTTCTTTACTCTCTCCATTCTTTCATCCTGCTCTATTTCAAGCTCATAGGTCTTCAGAATGCCATACAGTCTCTCCAAAGTAAACTCCTTATAATCTTGAGAGTTTCTCAATGAGACTGTCATTGGTTTCCATTCCTTTGGAAGAGATCTGAGAAATTTCAGATTGGAGTCTTTAGTCTGATAGACTCTTCCATGCAATTTAAGAGCATTTAGTAGCTTTGGAATCTACTAAAAATGTCAGTGAGTGACTCACTTTCTTCATTGTGAAAATGCTCATATTGCTGAATCAGGAGCTGCATTTTATTTTCTCTTACTTGCTCAGTACCATCACAGATTATCTGTATTGTGTCCCAAACTTCCTTGGCAGTCTTGCAGTTGATGATGTTATCAAACATATCTGCATCAACACCATTGAACAGAATGTTCATGGCCTTTTTATCTTTCCTGACTTGTTCAAGATCAGGTTCAGACCATTCATGCCTTGGCTTTGGAACAGATGGTTCATTTCCTGTTGCAGCTCTCATTGGAACATGAGGGCCTCTTTCTATGCAGTCCACATAGGCCTCATCTTGAGAAAGCATATGAAGGTGCATCTTTACCTTCCAATGATGGTAATTATCTTTATCAAGAAAAGGAATCTTGACTCCAACATCTTTCTTGTTCATCTTGCTGTATTGTTTTGATCTTTAAACTCTTTGTAGATTAAGAGCCTGCTCTGATACCAATTGTTAGTCCCTTAACAATATGGCAAGAATTACAGAAGGGGGGTTGAATGGAATTCTTGAACTTTTTCTTGAAATAAAAATGTTCAACTCGATTATAGATATATTTGTTTTGATTAGTACAATGTGGAATATAAACTTTAATGAATCAAAACAAGAGTAATTAAAAACAAGAGTCTTTAAAAACTTTCTGGTGGATTTAAACAATTCCACCAGAGATATATTTAATATATCGAGAGGACTCTGTGTGCAGAAATGCTCACAGCTGCTTATACAAAATAGAACTACTAAAAACACAGGAAATGCTAAAGATAGTGCTTACAAAGATTTCTCTGTGTTTGTTTCTTAGCTCTCTTAGTTGTTTTTCTATTTGCTACTCTCTTGGTTTATATATTACCAAGATTACAAAGTCAAAAGAACTGAATAAATATAAAATCTAACAGTCTTGATCTTTGCTGCTTTTCGTCCTCTATTACCCAGTTAATGGGCTTCCACAGTGTGTTTGTATCCAACTCGACGGCTGTGTGTCAGCTTTCACTGTTCAACTGATGTTTGAATCTTGATATGATCATCCGTCGACTTTCAGATCATCCGTCGATGACTTACTTGATCATCCATCGACTGCTATTTTAAACATCCGTTGAAAGTCATTTGATCATCCGTCGAAGCTTTGTTAAGCATCCGTTGATAGCTATTTTGGCGCTTGACTTCATTTCACTTATACAGAATTACAAGACATTGCTTATGTACAGTTAATCAATCTATTCTGCATATCTAGTTAAAGTCAACATGACTTATATACTACTAAAGATTCTATACAAAGGTGCATACAACACTGTGCTACAAACTTATTATTACATAAGCTACTCACTCGATGGATAATAAGTTACTCATCCGTCGGGACTAAAACGAGTTATCCGTCGGGACTATAATTCTTATCCGTCGAGTGCTACATTATTTCACTAAGTAAAATTTACTTAGATGTTTTGTTTAGGTAATCATCAAGTACACAACATATTCACAACAATTTTGTTACAACTGAACAAAGGCCCGTGACAAGTTTTATAGATCAACATGCATGGTTTATAGAAATTGCACTAAAATAGGATAACATAGTTTTCGGAGCTAATTTGTATTTATCTATTCCAAGTGCTACATATCTGTGTAGAATCCTCAGGTATGTTACACTCATTTGTCCAGTTCATCTTGGCTTCTGATCTTGCACTCTTAAAGTTGCATTTGTAGACTTTCCATTTCAGTTATAAAATGGTTTGTAGACTCATAATCTTGGATCTTCAAGTTGGTTGCATTCTGTAATTAAAGCTGTTTTCGAGATCTGCATTGCTGTACAGAGATGTCACATATCGACATGTAGAATGATTTATCAATATCTTCACTTCTCTACAAGTGTTCTGACTTGTCGATATCTCTAGTTTTCTGTATGCAGTTTGACTTGTCGATATATCCAATTCCCTATATGGAGTTTGACTAGTCGATATCTCCAGTTCTCTATGTGCAGTTTGAGTTGTCGATATCTCCACTTCCCTACATATACTTTAACTTATTGATATCTCCACTTCTCTACACATATTTCCGACTTATCAATATCTTCACTTCTCTACATAGCCTTGGACTTCTCCAAGTATAATGACTTCTCTACTCTGGTGATTTCTCTATAAGATTATCTAGACTTTTTGATAGACTTCTCAACATTAATTGATCTGTTACTTACTCATAACATTTTTCAATCTACAACATTATTTTTCACCAAATAGTTTATCTTCATTCTGAGACATGATCAGACTTTATCTTCTTCTAGAAATTAATTCCTAGCTTGTTGGCTATTTACTGAAAAATACTCCAGTCTAGTTTACTTAATAATTTACAGACTCAAAAAACATCATTACATAATACATAAAATTACAAGTCAACTAAATCTTGGGTTTGTCAAAGTGACTTACTCTTGTTATGTGAAGACATGTCTTGCACAACAATCTCCCCCAATTTGTGAGAAGTTTAACTGTCACAAATTCATACATGATAACATGACTAATCTCAAGTTAAAATTAAACATCAACAGTTAAACAAGGTATAAAATTTTATACATGACATTCGTCTTGTAGTTACAGTTGAAGTTGCAGTTGCAGAATCAGCTAAACTTTCATAGCTTGGTAGCTATCTAATCAAGTCCTTGTGTTTGAAAAGACATTCAGGTTCCTCAATTATCTCAGTCCCCCTTAGAGCTTTCACCAGCTTCGACCATTCATTTAGAGAGTAATTATCTAGATGTGCAACTCTAAACCTTGAAAATCTGCGAGTCTTAATATTCAGAAATACACCATTTTCAGAGATTCTACTCAAACTTTTAGCCTTCAGCTCATTTGATATTTTCTCAAATCTTTCTACTCCTTTTTAATAACATTTATTTTCCACTCATCCTTCTCCCTTGCATCTCTTTCTCTCAACCTTTTAGCTAGTTCAACCTACCTCATTCTTGTAAATGAATTCTTATCAGTCATCAGACTAATGACTATTTCAAGTTCTACTGTTGAGTAATTTTTAATTACTTCTTTGTTGAGTAAGTTGTATGTGCCATCTTTGAAGTAAATTCTCACCTTTTCCAGAGTTCCCACACAGAATTTGACTATTTCTTCAGCTAGCTGATTGTTGTAGTCATCTTCTGAAATTTCTTCTGAAATTGGTAGAAAAATATTCTTGATTAAAGTAGTTCTATAGTGCACCCATTACAACCTTTATTTTCTTTGACTTTCTTCCAATAGAGTTGAAGTGTTTTTTGGATGGTGGTTTGAATAATGGAGGTTTAGTCAATTTCTTCAAGGAGGTTCGGTTGGCTAAGATAGGTATTTTAAGTAGAGAGTTGGCTGTGAGTTTGTAAAGGTATTTAGGCTTGGAGTTTTGAAAGATCTGAGCTTTTGGTTGGCTAGGGATTAGGATTAAGGTTTCTAAAGATGTAGATTTTTGGCTTAGCTGTGTTTTCTTGTTGTCCTTCCCTTCTCTTCCATTCTTCCTTTTCTTGTCTTTATCTCTCCCCGTCTTCTCATCTTTCTTGCTTGCAGCATCTTTCTGACCACCACTACTCTTGCTAGATTGACTTGGATTTAAGCCAAAAGATTTGTGTTCATCTTGCTTTTACTCATCATCATCCTTGTCATCTTCTCTTTCATTGATTGCAGGTTTTAGGTAACATAACATCAAGATTTTTCAAGTAATTGCCAAAGATGATTATCATTTCAAGGTCCTCAACACTCTTGATCCTTTTAGTCTTCAGCTTAGACTCAATCACCATCATAGTCTTCTTGTTCTTCATGATATAATGCTCTGAGATTAGAAAGTGTCTGCGTTACTTGGTAGTTGAACAGTTGTAGGCCACTCCCTTGCGAGGTTTAAGATATGCCTCTGGAAAAGCTCATTCTTGGCATGTTTTGAGCTCCCTTAACATTTGATTGTCCTCCTAGATCATCACTTTGAATTTATTGATGAAGATGTCCAGTTCTGAGGCTTTCATATATTTAAGAAATGCTAGGGAGACCTGCATGCATCAGTCAACTCCAGAGTCCTTAATGTTGACCACCACTCTCTTTTCCCTTAGGTGACTAAAACCACTCTCAAGAAATTTATATTATTGTCAATAGCCCTTTTGTAAGTGTGATGGTTTTCATTTAAAGAGACTCTCAGTCCCTCTAGAAAAGTCACTGAACTCCTTGTCATATCAAGGGCCCTCAGCTGCCATTTTGAGTCTCTCCTCCATACCAACATCTTCATTTGATTTTAGCTTGGACTTATCTCCCCCTTAGGCTTGGTAGCAGGAAAGCTTGGGTTTTGGGGGATATCTGACTTGATAATTTTTGGTATTTCTTGAAGAGGGTTTTTAAGTGCACCTATGATATCTCCAATTGACACACATGTCTGCATTTGGAAATAGTTTTGGGAGTCTATCATGGATTTGATGTCATTCGGTTGGCTGTAGACCAGAGCTATGAGCTGACTAACTTGAAAGACCAAAGAAACATTGAATGCTTGAAGTTCATTCACCTGAGCTTGAGAGATTGGATTTGTTGAGTTGAAGAAGTAGATGATGTAGATGTAGAGCTTTCAGTGCCAAAGGTGTTATGTACCACTTTTCTTATTTCCTCCATCATCAATGCAGAAGGATCATTATCTAGTCTTGTGGAGTTAATTCAATTTGACCTTGGTGTCATTGTTGTTGAAGATTTAAGTTTGGATAACATTATGCAAGGCTAAAAATGACCTTTTCAGGTTCTTGATGTTTGTCTCTACCCAGTGAGACTCAAGCTAGCCATCTTCTTAGAAAACTTGTTGAACTTGTTTTTTTTATCTCTATTTGTGAATGTACAAATTCATCAATTTTCTAACCAACCAATTCTTTGATCCCCCCTTGATGAACATCCAAAGTTGATTCAAGTGCTCTACCAATAAAATGGAAAGGTTTTAGCTTAGCTTTATACACCTCTGTTAATGCATCATACACCTCCCGATGAGTAAGCACCTTAGCATTGCTACCTAGTATGATGATATACTCCTCTCTAAATATGGCCAATGCTTCCTCCATATCAATACTGAAGTTCTTGGATAGCTAGGCATCAATACTGCCATCTTGTTCAGCTTCCTCCACTATCATGGCCTGTTGATCTTCAACATCTTCCTTGTATGATAGTAAAATGGCCTGATAGTCTTGATTTAACATATCTGTGGTAAGCAGCTGTTGAGTTATACTGGGAAGGCCTTCAAGTTAATCTACAATTAAATCATTGACATTGATAGGTTGAGCTTGAGTGTCTTGAAGCCATTGTGCCAAGAGGTGAGAGGGTTGTTGTGTAGAGGTAGATGGTTGATTTGTGTTTATGGTTAAGGTGGAAGGGATGATTGGAGTGTAGTTCCTGTGAATGGAGTCACAGTTGAACTCACGGTAGAAACTGTGATTGTGACAGTGTGTTATTCACCTTGTGAGTGAACCTTCATTTGAATTGGAGGGGAGTTGACCAGGTTACTGTCACGTACCATGGCCTCAAACCTTTGTTTTTCTTGCAAAGAACTAGCACTTGAATGTGCTTGGGTACTTGCCTCCCCAGTGAGTGGATCATCAACTAGGATTTTGAGGGGAGTTGTTCCATCAAGAGGAACCTTCAATTGAATTAGAGAGGATTTGAGTAGCTCCCCTCAAGAGTACTACTCTCAAACCTTAAAGCTTGTGAAGATTGTTGTGCACATGAAGGTGCATTGGTTTGCACAAGGTTTTCTGTAAATATTGATAGGACCCCTGTGTTTATGATAGTGTCATCATGGTCCAACTCATCATTTGGCCTCTCACCATCTACATTTAGTTCCTGAGTGGTGAGCACAGTTTCATGAGCCATGTCACTTGATTTTGGCAGGAGCTGAGAAGTAGATTCAAGCCATTCATTATATGAAGAATAAATTTGAGAGATAAGATATGTGAGCTCAGTGTTGAGTGTTGGAAACTCAACCTGAACATATGAGGGATTTTCAATAGATGTGCTCTCTGTATTGTGTGTGCCAACCAAATTTCTTCTTTCACCCTCTTGAGCGGTGCAGACTCAATATAAGATGCACTTGGGAGAGTGCTTGGTTCAATAGTGACATCTTGCTGAGAAAATGTCACTAGAGTCTGGTTGATTCCATTATTTACAACTATAACTTTTTGAGAAGATGAAGAGGTGGTCATTTGAGTGGTCAACTCAATTTTCTTTCTCCATGGCTTTTTGACCAGGTGAGATACTTCCTCACTTTATTTTTCCTCACTTTCATTGATCACATCTAGTTCAATCTGCTTTCTCTTCTTTTTACTAGCTGCATCCTTTTGAGAGGATGAATAAGTTAGTTTTCTAGCATCTAAAGGTTGTGAAGAAGTGTTTTCAGTTATGGCAGGCTCCTGTGGGTGTTCCTGTATTTGTAATGCTACAGGACCAGGAACCATAGCTTCACTAGCAATAGCACTACTCCTCATATTAGGCATGGGGTAAGGGTAAGTCCTAAACTTCTCAAACATAAAGTCAGTGACATTTAGGCTCACCTTTACCTTATTTGTTGTATTCATTCTTCCAAATATATTTTTGGAGACTGATTTACAAATGCCTACATGATTTGCATCAATTCCCGGGGTTGGATGAATATCATTCACCTTGTAATTTAGAACAGACATGATAAATCTAGGAAAGAAAATTCACTATCCCTACTTACTGGAGGCATTGTTAGCCTTATGCCTAGCTCTCTAAAAATGAGGCTTTCAACATCCATGTGCTTGTCATATGCCATTGAGTAAACTAACTTATGGACCAAACTTGAAATATTGTCATAGCCTGTCTTTCTGGATAAATAAATCTTCTTACTTTAATTAATGAAATCCATGAATTGATCCAGTTTTTGAGAGGTAGGAGCTTCCACAATGTTCTTTGTGGAGATGCCTAGTGCTTTGTTGATGTCACATGTATTAAACTCCACAGCTACACCCTTGATGCTGCATGTTATTACCATTGACATCACCTGGTTGTCATTACATGAATGGTGAATATAGAACTTCCCCAAAACTCGTTCAGAACATCCAAGTATAGAGTGGGGTTTGCAGTTAGAGCTCCTGCAAGGTAGAAGGCAGCAACAAATTTTATAAAATATTTGAAATTATCAGGTGCATGTCTTGGGTCAACAAAAGCTAGATAGTTGGTTCCATCCTTGGGGAGTTCTGCTCTAAAAGTGTTGGTGTTTGATGCCATTTGATAGTGTTATGAATTTAAATGAGTAAGTGTTTTTGAGAAGAAAGAAGCTTGAAAAGATGTGAGATGGTCAAAAAATCGATGTAATTAGGTCAATTGAGATCTCAAAAGCGTAAAGAGGGGTTATGTCAGGATGTCTGGGTATTTTTAGTGTAGAGATGTGATTTCTCGATAAGAATAACAGATAGTTGAAAAGTTATGTAGAGAAGTCACGTGGCTTATAGAGAACTAATGTCGAGATGTCATTTACTTGACTCTTATCGAGAACTAGATAGTGACATATTGATATGTTGTATGTTAGGAGCAATTGATGATATCAAACAGAAACTATCAAAAGCATCAACGGATGATGATTACAAGCATCAACATATGATGATATATACATCAACGTATGATATGACATCGACGGATGTTGGTATTCAACGGATAATGGTATCAACGGATGATGATGTCAACATTTGTCACATCAGTTGATCTTTGAAGAGGAAAAGGAAACAAGAATTTCAAGTCAGTGGAGGACTTTATCTCAGAAGCAATTATATAGGTTTCCTTGTTGTTAATAGAATATGAGTCCTTATACATTGGAAGCTGTGCTCTATATAGGCATAGTTTAGGTTCATGCTATATACATTGGGAACATTGCTATATCATTCGCATAACCTAGCAGCTCTTAAGGATATTTTGTTCATACTTTCGAGATAGTACTTGTGTAATAAGTTTTTATAAGATTGATATAAACACTGTTTGATTCTGTTGAAGCTTTGTCTAGTTGATCATATTAACTATATTCACCCCCCTCTACAGTTGTTAAGGGCCTAACAATTGGTACCAGAGCCTGCTGTTAACGTACAAACAGTTTAAGATCTGAAGATTGATCAACCATGTCATACAAAGGAGAAGAAGAAACACAGAATCTAGATCCGAAGCCACAACCCCCAGCCACATCACAGATAAGCGGTAACATGAGTAGGTATGAAGCAATCAAGGTGCCCATCCTAAAAGTACATGAATATCCAATCTGGAATGTCAGGATGGCCATGTGTTTGGAAGCCACAGATTCTGAATACTTAAACAAGATCTATGATGGTCCTCATAAACCAATGAAGGTAGCTGTTTCGGTTGTAAGAGAACCAGAGAAGATGATAGACAAAGACAGAAAGGACTACACTGCTGATATCTCATCTATCATGAAGGATGCTAAGGTTAGACATATCCTGCACAACAGTCTTGATAGTGTTATATCCAATAGAGTCATTGGATGTGAAATAGCGAAAGAGATATGGGATGCTTTAGAAGTAAAGTGTCAGGGAACGACTGCTATCAAGAAAAATAGGAGGACAATACTTACTCAATAATATGATCACTTTGACTCAAGGGACAATGAATCCCTAACTGAGATCTATGACAGATTTCAGAAGCTGCTGAATGACTTATCCCTTGTCGAAAAAGAATATTATTTGGAGGATTCAAACCTGAAGTTCCTACTTGCTCTCCCTGAAAAGTGGGACTATAAGGTCACATCAATAAGGGATAACTTTGAACTTGATGAAACTCCTCTAGATGAGATCTATGGAATTCTGAAAACTCATGAACTAGAGATGGAGCAAAGGAGCAAGAGGAAAGGATCAAAAGCTAGACCAGTTGCACTAAAAGTTGAATATAAGCCAAAGGAGAAAGCAAGGAGGAAAAGCTACTCCAAAGGAAAATCCATGATTTATAAGTCAGATACTGAATTATCAAATGATGATGATGACTCATTCCTGATACTGAATCAGATACTGATAGTGATCATAAAAACAATGAGAATATGGATCAAATGGCTGCCTTACTGGTTAAAAGTTTCAAGAAGATGGTCTACAGAAACTTTAGGAAAGGGAGAAGATTTTCCAGGAAAGATTCCAGTTCCTCAAACTCTGATAAGAGGAATAACAGAAGAGATACTGATTTGAAGGAAGATGGATCTGGAAAACTTGACAAGTCAAAAGAAAGATGTTACAACTATGATGGACTTGGACACTTTGCAACTGACTACAGAAAATCCAGAGCTGAGAAGAAACAAACTTTGATCTAAAAAAAGAGAAACTGGGATGATTCATCAGACTCAGATGATGAGATCAATTATGCTCTCATGGAAAATGCTAATGTTAAGGTCGACAATGCTAAATTAAAGGTACCTCATTCTACTCTTGCATTTGATACTGATGATATCTGTGAATTAAGATTATTTCTTAAGACTCTGTATGTTAGTTATAGGGATCAAACCTTAGAGAACATAGAATCAAGAGTGAAAACTCTGTGCTTAAGAAAAGAAATGATTACCTAGAAACTGAGTTGTTTTTCATGTTAAAATTTCAAAAAGAAAGAGATAATGTTGTTTATGTTAAAGAAAAATTATTAGAAAAAGATGCTTATCTAAAAAAGGAGTTAACTAAAGAGAGAGAAGTCATTAAACTTTGGACTAACTCAGGAAAGACGACTCAGGAAATCTTAGAAAAGGATTGTTGGGGATCAGGGTTCAGATATTCAGCTAAAACTAATTCTGATAAGAAAAGTGGAGAAGAAACTGAGAAAATAGAACCAATAAAAACTGATAGGCAGGTCAAATTGAACAAGGTTCAGATAAAAACCATTAAGTTTAATCCAAGTTCTAATAATGTTAAATCAATTCATGAGGAAGGTACTACCTCAACACCTAGATCAAACTTAATTACTGAAAAGAGTGAACAAGTTTACACAAAATAGTAAATATTAGTTCAATGACTCAGAAACAGCTTAAGCAAAAGCTGAAGGATTTATATATGAAAGATAAGAGGAAAAGTTCTAGGAAAAATAGGAATGGCAAGGTAGGTGTTAACAAGAATGAAAATTATGTAACCCCACCTAATGCACCTAGAAAGACCTGTTCAAATTATGGTAGCACTAATCATCTTGCTAATTATTGCAAGAAGAATAAAGAGATAAAAACTGTTCCTTCTAAATTAGAGTTTAGGAATATAACAGTTAGATATAAACCACATAACCCTTGTTTCCATTGTGTCAGTGTTTGACACTCTATTTATACATGTAAAGAGTATCACATTTTGTATTATGATTTTTATAAACTGAAACCCTCTTTAGTTAAAGCAAAATATGTTCCTGCATGTATAAATACTGATAGTAAGAATGTTAATATAAACTCTGATATGAAGTCTTCTGGTGCATATGTTAACAAACTTAAAAAGGCCAAAGGATCCAAGAAAGTCTGGGTCCTTAAAAACACTAAATGATTCAAATTACTGATTACAGGGTGACAGGAGGAATGCTCTAGTCTTGGACAGTGGATGCTCAGGACATATGACTGGTTAGAAATCCCTACTATCAGAATTTTAGGAGAAGGCTGGCCCAAGCGTTTCTTATGGAGATGGAAACTTAGAAAATATTTTGGGATATGGCAAAATCAAAGTTGGAAATGTCATCATTGAAAATATAGCTCTGATTGCAGGATTCAAGCATAATCTGATCAGTCTGAGTAAAATCTATGACAAAGATTACCATGTCAATTTTTATAAGGAGCATTGTGAAATTGTCAGAAAGTCTGATGGAAAGACCATATTGACTGGTGTAAGGCATGGTAGTTTGTATGAAGCCAGGGTTTCCACAAGAACTGATAACCCAGAAGTTTGTCTACTAAGTAGAGCATCTGTGGAAGACAGCAGGAACTGGCATAAAAGACTTTTTCACCTCAACTTCAACAATATCAATGAACTTGTGAGGAAAGATCTTGTAAGAGAACTACCCAATGCAGTATTTACTCCTGATGGCTTATGTGATTCATGCTAGAAAGCCAAACAAAGGAAACCATATTTCAAGAGTAAAACTAAATCCTCAATTCTTGAACCATATCATCTACTTCATGTTGATCTCTTTGGTCTTGTAAATGTTATGTCTATTGATAAGTGGCATTTTATACCACTTAGAGCGTCTCATAACGACTTGAATTGGTGTGTTAGACTTAAGTATTTTGTGTATTTGACGCGTTTTCTAGTATTTTTGCATTTCAGGGTATAACTTGCTTAGATAGGCAATTTTCATCAAATAAAGCTTAAGGAAGTGCTTGGAATCAGTCTAGGGGTGATGAGCGAAGAAATCAGCAAAAACAGAAGCAGAATAAGGAATTTTCCAGAAAGGTAGCAGGCGGCCGCGCGCTAGGAGCAGGCGGCCGCGTGGAAGATGCAGGCGACCGCGTGTGGGGGGATTTTTAGAATCTGGATATTATTAATTCGAGTACGATTGGGTTTCTGTTGGCGCTGATTCTCTTGGGCTATTATATAAACCTTATGGGAAGACATCTTCTTCATCAAGAAATCAAGAGCAAGGGCAAGAAGATTAAGAAGACCGTTTTAGCACGCAACAACGAAGAAGAGGAATCATACGTTTATCTTGTAATTCTTTTAATTCATTGTAACTGTGGATGCTAGTTTTCTTTATGCTTTGAACCTTAATACTCTTGTGATATACTTCATTATTTATTAAGTATTTTTATTAGCCTTATATTGTTGTGTTATTATCATGCTTTCATATGAACCCATGGTGACGATGAGTTCTATTATGGGCTAATCATGATTATGGGATTCTAGCGGATTTATTATGGATTTCTTTAATTAATTGTTTAATACCTTGGTATGTGGTGATTGTATGATATCTAGTATAGGTTGTGCTTATTCGTCTTATATGTGTTACGAACATGTAAGATAGCCTATTAATCTCTTGTGAAATGACAGTGAATCTTGAGATTTAGAACTTACCATGCTAGCACAGGTTCATATATTGTATGCATGATTAGTGGGTAACTCTAACCATTTTACTTGCCCTGTGTAATCATCATGAATAACTTGCGTTTAAATCATTATGTTGTCAAATTCTGTAGACATATAGGGTCTCAACATAATTGATGCCTATTCAACTTCTATCTTAATTGTGGATGCTTGGTAGAATGGTATTCATGCAATGAAAGTTGGTGTTTATCAGTTTCGTGTTGTTTGATTTATATCATCACCATTACATGCTAAGATTAATGACAATAACTATTGAATGAAGTAGTAATGAAGTTAGGATCTCATGTGTGTTTAATATTGTTAATTCAAGTGTTTAATTCTCGTAGTTAATATTAGTTAACCAATCTTAATTATTATTGTCTTGGCATTGAAGAATAATCATACATTGGTGAGTAAGTGTTAATTAAATATAATTAATCAGAGTCTCTGTGGGAACGAACTAGAAATCATTTTATATTACTTGCGAACGCGTATACTTGCGTGATTTATTTAGCGCATGCTTTGTGCCTAACAAGTTTTTGGCGCCGAAGCCGGGAACTCGGTGTTAATTTGTTTAGTTTATGTACTTGCCATCAGTGGTCATTAGGATTCATTGATTAAGAATTCTTACTTACTGCTTTCAGTTTTGTTTCAGGTACTCTAGCGAGCGTTTATGCAAACACGTTCTCGCACTCGCAAGGGAAATCTGGATAAAGCTGAGGAAACAGATAAAGCTCTTGACTCTTCGGAGAAGATAGTTTTTGAAGATTCAGATAAAGGGAGTGAAAAGAAAGAACCTGAAACAACGGGTGATCGTCTAGCTCAAGCTGATCCAGCTCTTATGGGCTTTTCTCGGCCTAAAATTGATCACATTCAGTCAAGCATCATTCATCCGGCTATTGAGGCCAATAATTTTGAAATCAAGCCGGGCACTATTCAGATGGTGCATAATTCTGTTTCTTTCGGAGGGGATGCGACTGAAGATCCCAACATGCATATCAGGAATTTTGTCGAGATCTATAGTACTTTCAAATATAATGGTGTCACTGATGAGGCTATCAAGCTGAGGCTTTTCCCATTCTCTCTGAGGGACAAAGCTAAGGACTGGTTACATTCTTTACCAGCTGGGTCCATCACTACTTGGGAAGATCTTTTTTGCAAAAGTTTCTGGTGAAGTTCTATCCAATGGCCAAAACTGCAGCTATGAGGAGTGCTCTTACTCAGTTTGCAGCAACTAGGAGAATCTATGTGCGAAGCTTGGGAGCGCTACAAGGAGATGTTGAGAAAGTGTCCACATCATGGTATGCCTGACTGGATGGTGATCACTGGTTTCTAGAATGGTTTGGGGGTCCAATCTCGACCCATTCTCGATGCAGCTTCTGGAGGCGCCTTGTGGGCCAAAAGCTATACTGAGGCCTATAATCTCATTGAAACTATGGCAACAAACGAGTATCAAAACCCAACTCAAAGGATGATGCTTGGGAAAGTAGCAGGTATTCTGGAAGTCGATGCAGCTACAGCTATTGCAGCGCAGCTCAAGGCGCTATCTATGAAGGTCGATTCTTTAACCAACTATGGCATAAATCAAATAGCTAGTGTCTGTGAGCTTTGTGCAGGCTCTCATGCTATGGATCAGTGTTCTCTTGTTAATGAATCTGTTCAGTATATGAACAATTTTCAGAAACCGCAGCAGCTTGTGCCCGCTACTTATCATCCTAATAACAGAAATCATCCCAATTTCAACTGGAGCAATAATCAGAATGTTATTCCACAATCATATCAGCAAGCTGCAAATAAACAGTTTAATCCATCTGGATTCCAGCAACCTCAGCAATTTGCTTAAAGGCAAACATATTCTCAACAAGGAGGTGCTGCTCCACCTTCTAATGCTGATTTCGAGGAGTTAAAGCTGTTGTGCAAAAGTCAGGCTGTTTCTATCAAGACCTTGGAAAATCAAATTGGACCAATAGCCAATTCCTTGCTCAATCGTCAACCTGGAACACTTCCCAGCGATACTGAAGTGCCAGGCAGGAAGGAAGCTAAATAGCAAGTCAAAGTTATCACCTTAAGGTCTGGAAAAGTTGTTGATACTGAAAAAGCAAAAGATGTAGAAGTTAAAGTTGTAGATGAAGAAGGAAAGCAAAAAGAGAAAGAGGGGAACCAAGGAAGACTACTGTTGAACACACTCTGCCTGAGGGTAATACAAGGGAGAAATAGCTCTATCCTCCACCACCTTTTCCTAAGCGATTGCAAAAACAAAAGCTGGACAAGCAATTTGGTAAGTTTCTGAAGGTGTTCAAGAAATTTCACATTAACATACCTTTCAATGAGGCTCTTGTGCAAATGCCTAGTTATGCGAAATTCATGAAAGGTATTCTTTCGAGGAAGGTGAAACTGGATGATCTTGACACCGTTGCTCTAACGGAAGAGTGCAGTACCGTGCTGCAACAAAAGTTACCTCCAAAGCTTAAGGATCTAGGTAGCTTCACCATTCCTTGCACCATTGGCAAGTTGTCATTTGACAAGTGCCTTTGCGATTTGGGAGCAAGCATCAATCTGATGCCGTTTTCTATCTTCAAAAAGCTGAATTTTACTGATCCGAAGTCCACCTACATGTCTCTACAATTGGCTGATCGTTCGATTACATACCCACGAAGCATTGTGGAGGACGTGCTAGTAAAGGCGGACAAGCTCATCTTTCCTGCAGATTTTGTTATTCTAGATTTTGAGGAAGATAAGAAGATTCCCATAATCTTGGGAAGACCTTTGTTGGGCACAGGTCGTACCTTGATAAATATGCAAAAAGGTGAACTCACTATGAGGGTGCAAGATCAAGATGTGACATTCAATGTATTCAATGCAATGAAATTCCTTACGGAAGATGAGGAGTGCTTCAAGGCGGATTTGGTCGATTCTGCATTTATTTTAGAACTTGATCATGTGCTAAGGTCTGACGCCTTAGAAAAAGCCTTATTGGGGGATTTTGACAGTGAAGATGATGAAGGCAATGAGCAGTTACAATATTTGAATGCTTCTCCTTGGAAACGGAAGTTAGACATGCCGTTTGAATCTCTTGGTAATATTTATCTCAAGAATGCTGAGGGAAAGCTCAAACCATCTATTGAGGAAGCACCTACTTTGGAGCTTAAACCATTGCTTGAACACTTGAGGTATGCTTTTTTAGGTGAAGCATCTACTTTGCCTGTTATTATTGCATCTGACCTTTCAGGCAGTGATAAGGACAAGCTCTTGAGGATTCTGAGAGAATTCAAATTGGCTATCGGGTGGACTATAGCAGATATAAAAGGGATCAGCCCTTCGTACTGCATGCATAAAATTCTGCTAGAGGAAGGTAGCAAACCGACTGTTGAGCAACAGCAAAGGCTTAATCCTATAATGAAAGAAGTGGTGAAGAAAGAAATTATAAAATGGCTGGATGTAGGAATCATATATCCTATTTCTGATAGTTCTTGGGTGAGCCCCGTGCAATGTGTACCTAAGAAAGGAGGTATTACTGTGGTAGCAAATGAGAAGAATGAGCTTTTCCCTACTCGAACAGTCACATGATGGAGGGTATGCATGGACTACAGGAAGTTGAATAAAGCCACAAGGAATGATCACTTCCCTCTTCCATTCATTGATCAGATGCTTGACAAGTTGGCTGGTCATGATTATTATTGTCTTCTGGATGGCTATTCGGGCTACAATCAGATTTTCATTGCACCAGAAGATCAAGAGAAGACTACCTTCACTTGTCCATTTGGCACGTTTGCTTTTCGCAGAGTTTTTTTTGGCTTATGTGGTGCACCTGCCACTTTTCAGAGATGCATGATGGCCATATTCTTTGATATGATTGGAAATAATATCAAAGTATTCATGAACGACTTCTCCGTCTTTGGACATTCGTATGATGAATGCTTTAATAATCTCCGTTTGGTTTTTAAAAGGTGTGTTGAGACCAATCTGGTGCTCAACTGGGAAAAATGTCACTTCATGGTGCAACAAGGCATCATTCTTGGGCATAAGGTCTCTAGTAAAGGTCTTGAGGTGGATAAAGCCAAGGTGGGCGTCATTGAAAATCTTCCGCCACCTAATTCTGTGAAAGGAATCCGTAGCTTTCTCGGTCATGCGGGTTTTTATCGGTGTTTCATCAAGGACTTCTCTAAGATATCTAAGCCGTTGTACAATTTTCTCAAGAAAGATGTGCCTTTCAAATTTGATGATGAATGCTTGGCAGCATTTGAGACTCTCAAGAAGAGTTTAATCACCGCACCAGTTATTACGGCACCTGATTGGAGAGAACCTTTTGAGATGATGTGTGATGCAAGTGATTATACAGTGGGAGCAGTTCTTGGGCAATGAAAGACTAATATCTTTCATGTGGTCTACTATGCTAGTAAGATGCTAAATGGAGCGCAACTGAACTACACTACTACTAAGAAGGAGCTCTTGGCTATAGTTTTTGGTTTCAAAAAATTTCGATCATATCTACTGGGGACAAAGGTGACAGTGTTCACTGATCACGCTGCCATCCGCTATCTGGTCTCAAAGAAGGATTCAAAGCCTAGACTTATTCGTTGGGTTCTCTTACCACAGGAATTTGAGTTAAAGATCAAGGATCGAAAAGGTACTGAAAATCAAGTGGCTGACCATCTTTCTAGATTGGAGAATCCTAATTCTACTTTACATGATAAGACATTGATCAACAAATCTTTTCCGGATGAGCAGTTGTTCACAATTCAAGAGGAAGAGCCATGGTTCGCAGACATTGTGAACTATCTTATTAGCAATATAATGCCTCCTAATATGAATGCGGCTAAAAAGAAGAAGTTTCTACATGAGGTAAAGTGGTACATGTGGAATGAACTATATTTGTTTAGACAAGGAGCTGACCAGATCATCAGGAGATGTATCCCATTCTTTGAGACGGAGGGGATATTACGAGACTTTCATTCCACAGTTTATGGTGGACATTATGGTGGTGAAAAGACAACAGCTCGTATTGTTCAAGCAGGATTTTTCTGACCTACGTTGTTTAAGGATGCACATCAGTTCGTTTTAAGGTGTGATCGTTGCCAAAAAGTTGGGAATCTTTCCAGAAAGGATGAGATGCCTTAAATGTGCTACTTGAAGTTGAGGTCTTCGATGTTTAGGGAATCGATTTCATGGGACCATTTATCTCATCCTGCAATAATCAGTACATCTTGCTGGCAGTTGATTATGTCTCAAAATGGGTAGAGTCAAAGCTCTACCGACTAATGATGCAAAGGTAGTGTTGAGTTTTCTTCATAAGCAGATTTTTACAAGGTTTGGAAGGCCACGAGTTATCATAAGTGATGAAGGGTCGCATTTCTGCAATTGTAAGTTCACTTCAATGATGCAACGCTATAATTGAATCATCGCATTGCTACAGCCTATCATCCGCAAACTAATGGTCAAGCTGAAGTGCCTAATAGAGAGATCAAGCGCATTCTAGAGAAAGTCATTTGTCCGTCAAGGAAAGATTGGTCTTTGAAGCTCGATGAAGCTGTTTGGGCTTATAGAACAGCATACAAGACTCCACTTAGGATGTCCCCATTTCAACTTATCTATGGTAAGGGATGTCATTTACCTGCGAAGCTTGATCATAAGGCTTATTGGGCATTGAAGAAGTTAAACCTTGATCTAGATGCAGCTGGGAAGAAGCGAATGCTTCAGTTAAATGAACTTGATGAATTTCGACTTCAAGCGTACGAAAACAACAAAATGTACAAGGAAAAGGTAAAAAGGTGGCATGACAGGAAGCTATCACCTAAGTCATTCGTGCCGGGGCAACAAGTTCTTCTATTCAATTCTCGTCTCCGACTTTTTCCTGGAAAGTTGAAATCAAGGTGGTCTGGACCATTTATCGTAAAAACTGTGTTTCCACATGGAGCGGTGGAGATTTTTGAGAACGATCCGGGCCAAGCATTCAAAGTAAATGGTCAGAGATTGAAGCACTATTATGGGGATACGGCAAACCGTGAAGTGGTTAGTGCCGTTTTATTGTCAACTTGATCGCGTAACTCCACGTCAAGCTAATGACGTAAAAGAAGCGCTTCTTAGGAGGCAACCCAAGATATGAGACCATAGGAACCCTTAGAATATAGTACTTTATCCAAAAAACCCAAAAAAAAAATCAGAAAAAAAGGTTGCAAAATTTTTTTTCCAGAAGCTTAGCAGGCGCCCGCGTGCTAGGAGTGTGCGACCGCGTGTTAGCAGGCGCCCTCCTGCTGGTGCCAGGCGGCCGCGTGCGACCCTGACTTTTGAAAAATCATTTTTCAGCCTATATAAAAAAACAAAACAAAAACAAAATTCATAGAATCCATATCACCCATTAACCCATGAATTCTCCCCATACTTAGCCACAATCCCTACTCCTAATCAAATTTTAACCCTAATTTTGCCCTATAAATACATACAACCTCTACATACACATCCCACACACTTTCAACTAAAAAAATCTCTCCTACACACCAAACACAAACTCTTTAACTCTTATTCTCAGTTCTCATGGCCCCAAAGAGATCACGAACTGTGGGTAGCAGCAGCACGAACCCGACTGCTACTGATTCTTCGAGGAATACTCCTGCGAGGCCCCGATTGTTGGATAGGGTTGCTGAAGAAGAGTACACCAAGCTTCTGACTAAGCCTATTATGAGGGAGAGAGGGTTCTTGCCATCACAGAGGGATGGTGAGTTATTACCGATGATTGCTGAGAAGGGATGAATTACATTCTGCGAGTCACCTGAGGCGGTACTGATTAGTGTTATTCGTGAGTTCTATGCGAATGCTAAGGCCGACAGGAATGGGTTTTTGTTGTTCGTAGGCTTACTGTTGATTATCAGCCCGAGGCGATTCGCTGTGTGATTGGACAGCGACAAAGGAAACCTGTAACACCCACAAATCCGGGGTCGGGGATCCGGGTTGTCACGAGTTCTATTTCCCTTAATAATACTTAATCTTAATAATCAACCAACTACTGCGTACCGTGACCCCATAATATACACACACACCACAAGTTATAGTCTCAGAGATGAATATCCAAAAATAACACAAGTTATTTTATTCCACAATTATAAGCCATTACACCCAAAAAGGGTTTCTGAATAAATTTACATATTCTTTGCCATTATTACAATTCATAAGTATACATAAGTATGGTACATCAAAAGTTGAAAGCCTAGCCTATTGGTAGTTCCTACCTCAGCTACAACGGCATCAACGCCTACAGGAAACTGCAGAACGTTTCCTATCCGCTCACGAATTGGGAGCTTGGTCCTGTTCATCTTGTCTATCTGTTGTTGTGTGATGAAAGAAGAAAGCAAGGGTGAGCAATAAGTCCACCAAAATAATATGTATAATGATTTACAATATATGAGCATTCTCATAGTACTCATGAAAGTCTTGGTCAAGCAGATATGAACCAAGTTTGATATCTTAACGCTACCAAGTCGCAAAATATTCGGTATATATGTATATATACTTTTCGAAATTTTGGAAATCCCCTTCCATGCATAATATACACAGAGTTCCAGTCTATATCTGTATAAAGATATCGTTGCAAGGTGATCTCATATATCTAACCTTATCTCAAAGTTTTTCTTAAAATCTTTGTCATACATAAGATAATCATTTACTAGATATACGTTAAAAGATGAAGTTACAAGATACTCCAATATACTTATATCTTTTCTGAATACTACTTGAACTACCACCGTTCAAGGTATAATCAGTTTCAAAAGTTCATCACACAGATGAGACTACAAGATAAGACTTGAATAGATTCAATCTTTGAAATATCATTTAAAGAAATGAAGTTACTAGATACTTCATTAATTCTTGATATATATATACACCTATATATATATCTCATACATTCCTTGAAACCCTCTGTTATGAAAAGTATAAACAGTGTTATAATACCCAATGAATTTGGAACGAAGAGAATTTTTCCATAAACCTGCTATCTTGCTGATCAGGCAATGATACCAATAAGTAACCTTTTCTACTAGTAGATGGACGAATTCCCCACTGGTCATCACCCTGGCCGCATTGGGACCTATGCTGGACTGCCACTCGGCCACTTACGCATTGATGGACTCCCACTGAGACACTTACACTTTCATGGACGCCCACTGAGCCCATGTTGCTTATGCCGACTTAAATATATGGACTTACTTCCCGAACGTTGGGCAAGTAATCAAAATGTTTTCTCAAAACAGCAACCTCGTTGCGAATATAAAATACACCACAAAGCTGGATCCCTCAAGTTTTGAGCGAGTATTTAAATCCCCTTCGAAAGGAAGATCTTAAATCTAAACATGAGTTTTAGGATCCGCTCTAACTTTTAAAATCATTTTGAAGACTCGAAAATATTTTAAAGAATGTTTAGAGTAATGATGATTTAATAAAATAAATCAATCCCGATATATTAGAAAATATCTAAATATTATTATTTAAATAATATTCCCATAAGGATAATCTTTATAAAAATAATTGAAGTAGAAGTTTTAAAAACTCATACTTGAAACGAATAATAAATAACAAAAGACATTTCTCCTAAACCATTTAATAAATTAACCGTTATAAATTTTAAGGCGACTCTTTCGCGAATACTCTACCAACTGACCAATTAATCCTACATAATTGTTTCGTAATCCAATTAGTCGTTTAAGGGTCTTATACAAGGTTTCAAAGTTAAGC
Source organism: Apium graveolens (assembly GCF_009905375.1). Taxonomy (NCBI): domain Eukaryota; kingdom Viridiplantae; phylum Streptophyta; class Magnoliopsida; order Apiales; family Apiaceae; genus Apium; species Apium graveolens. The sequence goes on along the minus strand of NC_133651.1, from coordinate 234,945,231 downwards.
GAGAGGTAATGGTTCGCTCGCGAAACGCCGTTACTTAAAATGGTCGTTTCTCCTAAACCATACATCGGATCTAAGCGAACCACATACCAAAACGAAGCTTACAACATGATCTGGCTAAAAATGGCAAAGGTCAGAATCTTACAGGGGGTTGTCTGGTCCAATATTCATGCAGAAACAATCTAATGAAAATGGGCATTACAACGGCTATGTTTACGAGATTCCCAAAATAATTACCATTCTAAATCCTCATCAATTCACTCACAACCACCAACACAACAATATTCAACCATCATACTACAAAATCAGTCCCCAAATCCAAGTTTGACCAATTTATCCAACCAATCAAAGACCCGATATTCAAAACCAATACAAATCCACCAAAACTACTTATAATCAAAGATCAAGCCTTAATACTAATAATACTTGAATAAAACTTAATGGAATCATAAAATCAAAGCTAGGGTTTGAATTTCATATCTTCCTTGGGAGGTGTTAAGTTGCTAGGAAGCCTTAGGGAGCCTCCTACAAGCTTGATCTTTCCAAAAAAATCAAGAACACAAAGTTAGGTTTTGAAGTTTCTAAAAGCCCGATTGAAAGAACTGTAAAAATGATGGTCTTAAAATGCCTATTTGGACGAGACTTGTGAACAAGAGTTGTAGGCCATCTCAATACCTTTCTAACGAGCCACATGAAACAACATTTGAGTGAGTATTGAATGAGATATGGCAGTTTGAAGTTGTTGGGTTTGTTTTGGCCGAGAGCTTTCTTCTTGGAAGGCAAAGTCAACTTCCAATTTTGTGTGTTATGATTTTGCTTGGTTGCTTCTCTTGCTTTGTTAATTAAAAATTTACCATGGTAAATAATACTTGGCTCACATTAAACCAACTAAACATATAGATTTGTCATTCTTATGTCATCTTGATTGTGTCATCTTATTTGTGTCATCTTTTAACACATGTCTCTTCCTTGTGGTTTGATGATTTCATACCCCTTGGCTTGTTGTACAAGATTGTCTCTTGATCGTTCATTTGTTTTACTGTTCACTTAACTTTCATTTTCGTTCGTCATTTGAGGGATCATATCCGGGATCTTATTACTTGTGTTCCCCTAAACCTTTCTCAATATCTTAAATTCCTTTTTTTATCCTCTCTTATAATCCTTGAATTTAAATCCTTTTAATCATGTTACCTTATACTCAATTTTTTCGGTATCTGGTGGATTTTCGGGAAAAATCAAAGTGTCCAGATCCGAATTCTAACTACCTTTCCATACAGTCATTTACTTTATGGAATACTAATACGATCTTAGAATTTCCATAACAGTACTCCTATATAGCGTGGTCTGGTAATTTTCCTTAATCAGCATAGTTAGCAAACGTTACTATTCATCAGTTTTAAAAATTTCCAAAAATTGGGGTTATTACAGTCTCCCCTCATTAAAAGGATTCCGTCCCGGAATCAGATAGAAAACAGTTGGGGATACTTTTCTAGCATTGCACTTTCTAAATCTCAGTCAATTTTCCCGCATAATGGTTCTACCACCAAACTCTAACTAGTTTGATAACCATATTCCTAAGCACTTGTTCCTTTTTGATTCATAACCCTCACTGGTTGCTCCACATAGGTTAAGTCTGGTCGCAGGTTTACGTGTTCATATTCCACTATGTGTCTCGCCTCTGGATCATACTTCCTTAACATTGATACTTGGAACTCATTGCGAACTTGTTGCAGGTTCGGGGGTAGGGATAGTTCATTTGATAACTTCCCAATACATCTTAATATATCCAAGGGTCCAACAAATCATGGACTTAGCTTTCCTTTCTTTCCGAACCTCATCAATCCTTTCCAAGGCTTTCCAAGGGGATACCTTTAACGACACTAGGTCCCCCACTTCATACTCTTTGTCCTTTCGTTGTCAAATCAGCATACTTCTAATGTCCATCTTGGGCTACTACCGGCCGTCCTCTGATTAGATCTATTATATCCTTGGTCCTTTAGACCACTGCTGGTCCGAGCATCTTGCGCTCTACAACTCTATTCTGATGCAAGGGAGATCGGCATCTCTTTCTGTATAGGGCCTCGTAAGGCGACATTCCGACACTGTCATATCATCCATCATCGTAAGAAAACTCGATACGTCCTAAGTGATCATTCCAAATTCTTTCAAGTCTATCGCACAGACTTTCATCATAGCTTCTTGCGCTATAGGTTTTGCTTCTCAATACCCACTCTTTTCCCGTCCGTAATCGTTATTATCTTCCGTTCCTAATACTATACTGGTTACACTTTTGCTCGTTAGCGTTCTATAACCTTTTAATAACCGCATCAACCTTAGCATCATGAACGCGTTAGATTCAGAATACCACCGCACTGATACTACTCCTTTCTAGCTGCTTCTATCTTCGAAAGCTTGATCCATCGTATAGAAGTAAAAGAATTTATTGAGAGATCACTATGATCATGAACACTTGTTACATCGCATGGTTAGTACAGAAGGTGGCCAGCCTTTAGTATTTGACAAGCAATTAAACAATATGTGGTATCCTACTCGGCTTCTATCACACAGATAGATAGTCATTCGGTAATACCTCCCCTTCTGGAAGGGTTGTTCTTCTCAGTTTACACGAAAATGAAAAGAAGAGAAAAGGAAGAATTTAAGAGAATTATATAAAAAAAATATTGCCACAAAACATCTGGCTTGGAGTCTATTCCTGAACTATAGAGGTTTATCACAGGAGAACAAAACATAGATATGTATATATCTCAACATCAAGTATTATAGCATCGCAATTCATGTTCCTGAATCTTTCCCTATTCTGTCCATCATTCTATGGACCCATGCTCTTACTCGAGCTTAATAACAATCACCATTAAAACTCCCTCTACAATGAAAATCGAATCTTGGATTTCATTCTAGACATTGTAGTTACTAGAATCCATTGCTATACCACAACCTTCTTCGTATAGTAATACTACTCTTTATTGATAAGAAGGAATAAATATTCAATAGGTAGATAATCAACTTAATTAATCTATCAATGATAACTTATACATCACCACAACCCGATTAGTGGTACTCAATCTCAACATCCATTACAATACAACTCTCACGGTTGTAATCGGCTCATTATTCAAAGAATCGTTGATGCATTACTATAGTCCACCACGGACCTACTATAGTCATTCATTTTCCATGAAATCTTAATATCTAACCATACAAAGTCCATAGTTATCGTATCCAATTCTTCTAAGGAGGCAACATGATCACCGTTCATGATTCATGAAGAACACTCCTGAACTTGATGTATATATGACATGAAGCAGATAAAATTGCAGAAGAGTTTCAATGAAAGCAACGATATCAGGTTAATACCATTATTAACCATATGTCTTTATTGGGAGACATGAAGCTCAAAGGTCCATTTAGTCCTTTCATAACATGGTCCTGGCTTATCTCAAGATAGGCTAAGATAGATAGCCTGCTCACGGCAATTATATAAATTAAATCTTTACCAAACTACTATTACGGTTGAGTATCGCACAATCATCAGAAGGAATGTCAATCTTTCAAACCATAATACAACCTTCACGGCTTTAACCATCGTAACTGTATTCCTCTGGCACGAGCGCCTATAATTGCTCTCTTACACTTAGAGTGTCGGCAACCTCATTGGCCTTTCTAGATAGTAATAGTTCTTTATAATCAATGTCTTTTAAATGATCTTCAACTAAATATTCTACCTCATTTCCAATCATTGCTTGTGTGAAAATGCTCTTCCTTACACTTTGGTGAAAAAAAATATCACCATTTTTCCAAAAGTTATTGTCTTGGTCATTAGAGGCTAACATTGTCACAATGACTCTCTATTATACTTAGGACGTCTCTTACCTTGGGTCCTTCTAGTTTTCACCAATCTCGACCTTCATTGGGTCGATCTATAGTTTCTTATGGTTTAACACATGCCCACCTGGCATTATTATAATTACGTCATATTTCCTTTATCAACATTTCTATTATTCAGAACTTTGAATATTACCTTTCTCCTTGTAAAACCTCTAAGGATATCATTGAATCGTTCCTCATGTATTCCCTAGATACATGGCATATCAAAATACCATTTACTAATACAAGAACCATTATCTATGTACTTTTGAAAAATTTCTCCACGGAGCTTTAAAGGTTGTTGTTACCTTAATCCTTTCCAATTCATACTGTCAAAACTCATGTTGTCCTATTAAGGGCGAAATGCCAACCTTTATGCATTCCCCTAGGATTCATCTCAAGTTATCGAGGTTCTATCCTTAATTCCACCTTTAAAAGGTTACATGCATCCTTCCATAAATAAATCAAGTCATATATCCTTGATAGATTATCTTATTCAATCATTCCCACCTCGATAGTCTATACCGAATTTCATAATAGCATCCTTATTCAAATTGAGGTCAATCCATATGGCCTCCAAAAGATAACAATGGTTATTCGCTTTTCTTTCCTAATTTGGTAATGATAACATGGATGTTCTGGAAGATATTGGTCGTGTTCAACGTGAACTTCTTCTTAATAAATCCTCATTTACTTTTGTTGTTTATCTCAACAGTCATCTCAATGTTGGGATATCTTTCATATCTGGTGTCTCCCTTTCTGGGTATCAAGCCACCGGTCTTACACTTTACATTCTTGAAGGTCATTTCCTTCATCCAATTTTCCTAATTTCTTACTTTCTTGTCTCCTCAGTCTATCCGCGTCTCATTATTTATCCTTCGAACTATCTCAAGGTTTTCTCGAATCCTCCCAATTCTCTTTTAATTCCTCAAACTCTATTGCCTTTATATTCCTTTCCACTTCAGTTTCTTTTTATTTTCCTTTCTCTTACCATCATTTCATGAACCCACTAATCATTGACTTCAAACATCACGTCGTTCTGAGATTCATGTCCTCAGAACGAATCTTGACAACTTTTACAACTTAGATTCATAATTCATCATGCTCGCTCGCCTTTGTTCTGGCTCTAAAGCTTTTACACTATCTCCTTATCCTCGGGAAGTAATTTCTCGAAAACAATTGACTCATCTTTAATCAGTTTATTATTACCTCTGGCTCCGTGCCTTCCTTGGACTTTCACCAGCGGGTGGCCTCTCTCTTAGGAAGGTACGTGGAAAAACAGTCTTTTGCTCTTCGTCAATCATTTAGAATCTCAAATAATTCCTCTATTTCCTTTAGCCAGGCTCTTGCCTCGACTGGGTCACCCTGTTCCTTGGAACTCTGAGAGCTTAGCGACGTAAAGGTCATGAAAGAATTTCCCACCGCATTGATTCCTCAGGGGGTGGTTGGGGATAAAAGTATAAGTTTTGTTTAAGCATGTCCATGAATTGCCCCATAAGAGTACCATCCTGGTTCCCCCTATCTTACTCGACTTCTGTTTTCTCAGTATGAAATGTTTCACCCTTCTCCCATAATCGGGGTTATCATATACGTTAAAATCCTTATTTTCCACTTCATTATGTTAGGGGTTCCTTCTTTCTTGATGGCGACCTCCCTGACTATCACATTCAGGGTTTGCCCTAAATCTTATTCCTCAAACTATGGCTTTCATCTAATATCTCATCTTTAAGCTCTTGAACAGTTGGAACCCAAATTCTGTAGGAATATCTCATTATTCCCTTATCATCTTTCTCGGTATTAATCTCTCCTCTATTCATTGGCTCTCTGCCTTCATCCTTCACTTTTTCTTGGCACAATATGATCTTTTCCAATAATTTGGGCTACATTGCAATCTCAAACAACTTTTCGGTAACGGCTCTGGTTACCTTCACTTCTATTTCCATTTTCTCAAAATCTCTTATCAACTCTTCTGAAGACATTATCATCTCGAGTCTCTCCTTTCTACTAAAGGCGTCAGCCACCACATTGGCTTTCCCAGGATGATAAAGAATCTCACAATCATAATCCTTGATTAGCTCTACCCACCTTCTCTGGCGCATGTTGAGCTCTTTCTGCGTGAAAATGTACTAGAGCACTTATGGCTTGTGTAAATCTCGCACTTCTCTCCATACAAGTAGTGCCTCCAATCTGTAGGGCAAAACCATTGCCACGAGCCCAAGCTAATGGGTGGGGATATCAAATTTTATATTCCCTTAATTGTCTTGACATGTACGCGATTACCTTACCATGCTGCATAAGCACGCACCCTAATCCCTTGTGTGAAGCATCACTATAAATCACAAAATCTCCTTTTTCCCTCCGGGAATGCCAACGCAGGGGCCGTCACCAATCTTTACTTTAGTTCTTGAAAGCTGTTCTCGCATTTCTCTGTCCATTCGAACTTTTCAGTCTTACGAGTAAGCTGCGTTAAAGGGCTACTATCTTTGCAAACTTGAACGAACCTCCGGTAGTAACCGGTCAATCCTTCCTCTGGTAGTCTCCCTAACCACGGTCATCGATTCCTCAACGGTCATTTCTTCATTCTTGTTAGGATCTCCCACGGGGTTCTCTTTAGCAACAATCCCTTCTGGGATAGCATCCTTAACCGCTACATCCTTAATATGAACATCATCTAGTCCCTCATTAGGGTGCTCTATTGGATCCACAATATGATCCCCAATATATAGTAAAACATCATCGTGTTATTGCTCTTGAACTTCAGGGTTCAGAGTCCCGCTACCATATACGATAACGATCTATGTTACTATCATGATATTTATAAGGGTCCCCGTAAGGGTTTTAACAGTCAGTTAGGTAGTCCGATTATGATTGGCAAGAGTTCTTATTATCTTAGTGAACCGATCATTTTAACGACGCATCATCTCTGAGGTTTATAATGCTTAGCTCTAATACCATTTCTGTAACACCCCCAAATCCGGGGTCGGGGATCCGTGTTGTCACGAGTTCCATTTCCCTTAATAATACTTAATCTTAATAATCAACCAACTACTGCGTACTGTGACCCCACAATATACACACACACCACAAGTTATAGTCTCAGAGATGAATATCCAAAAATAACATAAGTTATTTTATTCCACAATTATAAGCCATTACACCCAAAAAGGGTTTCTGAATAAATTTACATATTCTTTGCCATTATTATAATTCATAAGTATACATAAGTCTGGTACATCAAAAGTTGAAAGCCTAGCCTATTGGTAGTTCCTACCTCAGCTACAATGGCATCAACGCCTACAGGAAACTGTGGAACGTGTCTTATCCGCTCACGAATTGGGAGCTTGGTCCTGTTCATCTTGTCTATCTGTTGTTGTGTGATGAAAAAAGAAAGCAAGGGTGAACAACAAGCCCACCAAAATAATATGTATAATGATTTAAAATATATGAGCATTCTCATAGTACTCATGAAAGTCTTGGTCAAGCAGATATGAACCAAGTCTGACATCTTAACGCGACCAAGTCACAAAATATTCAGTATATATGTATATATACTTTTCAAAATTTTGGAAATCCCCTTCCATGCATAATATACACAGAGTTCCAGTCTATAACTGTATAAAGATATCGTTGCAAGATGATCTCATATATCTAACCTTGTCTCAATGTTTTTCTGAAAATCTTTGTCATACATAAGATAATGATTTACTAGATATAAGTTAAAAGATGAAGTTACAAGATACTCCAATATACTTATATCTTTTCTGAATACTACTTGAAATACCACCGTTCAAGGTATAATCAGTTTCAAAAGTTCATCACACAGATGAGACTACAAGATAAGACTTGAATATATTCAATCTTTGAAATATCATTTAAAGAAATGAAGTTACTAGATACTTCATTAATTCCCGATATATATATACACCTATATATATATATCTCATACATTCCTTGAAACCCTATGTTATGAAAAGTATAAACAGAGTTATAATACCCAATGAATTTGGAACGAAGAGAATTTTGGCATAAACCTAATATCTTGCCGATCAGACAAAGATACCAATAAGTAACCTTTTCTACTAGTAGATGGACGAATTCCCCACTGGTCATCACCCTGGCCGTATTAGGACCTATGCTGGACTGCCACTCAGCCACTTACGCATTGATGGACTCCCAACGAGCCACTTACACTTTCATGGACGCCCACTGAGCCCATGTTGCTTATGCCGACTTAAATAGATGGACTTACTTCCGGGATGTTGGGCAAGTAATCAAAATGTTTTCTCAAAACAACAACCTCGTTGCGAATATAAAATACACCACTGAGCCGGATCCCTCAGGTTTTGAGCGAGTATTTAAATCCCCTTCGAAAGGAAGATCTTAAATCTAAAAATGAGTTTTGGGATCCGCGCTAACTTTTAAAATCATTTTGAAGACTCAAAAATATTTTAAAGAATGTTTAGAGTAATGATGATTTAATAAAATAAATCAATCCCGATATATTAGAAAATATCTGAATATTATTATTTAAATAATATTCCCATAATAATAATCTTTATAAAAATAATTGAAGTAGAAGTTTTAAAAACTCATACTTGAAACAAATAATAAATAACAAAAGACATACTTATACGAAAGTACGATCTTTATTTGAATAATCGAAAATCAGTTTGATTATTATTCAAAACTAACGAATATACCTTATTCAATTAATAGTTATAGAAAACTATATATATATAAATATATATATATATTATACTCGGGAACATCGACTCCCAGTTTAGAAAAATGTTCACCCTTGGGTCCCCTATACTAAGGGTATACGCAACTACTGCTTATCTCTAGCATAGGTATTATGCAGTTTATAAGCATCAGAATTGATAAAAAGAATATTAAGATTTCATAATATGCATATATCTACCATATCAACATGCTCCAATATATCGCAAGATTTGCTAATAACAGTCATGCACTTATCTCAAGATAATGCATCAATATGTTTACATCACAACAACAGTATAACGGGTAGTAAACTTGCCTGAGCGTTCCGGGATAGACTTAAGCTTAGAGTGGGTCCGTTAACCTATAAACAAAAACATAATCTGGAATTAGACCACAGTCGCTTAAAAAACTAGACTTTAACCCATTGGACCCTAACGTTCGCTTTTGCGCTTAACGATTCACATAAGTCGCTCGAGTACCCTCGACTCCACCATTTTTAATAAATTAACCGTTACGAATTTTAAGGCGACTCTTTTGCGAATACTCTAACAACTGACCAATTAATCCCACATAATTGTTTCGTAATCCAATTAGTCTTTTAAGGGTCTTAAACAAGGTTTCAAAGTTAAGCGAGGGGTAATGGTTCGCTCGCGAAACGCCGTTACTTAAAAGGGTCGTTTCTCCTAAACAGTACATCGGATCTAAGCGAACCACATACCGAAATGAAGCTTACGACATGATATAGCTAAACATGGCAAAGGTCAAAATCTTACAGTGAGTTCTCTGGTCCAAGATTCATGCAAAAATAGTCTAAGGAAACGGGCATTACGACGGCTATGTTTACGAGATTCAAAAAATAATTACCACTCTAAATCCTCATCAATTCACTCACAACCACCAACACAACAATATTAAACCATCATACTACATACTCAGTCTCCAACTCCAAGTTTTACCAATTTATCCAACCAATCAAAGACCCGATATTCAAAACCGATACAAATCCACGAAAACCACTTATAATCAAAGATCAAGCCTTAATACTAACAATGCTTGAATAAAACTTAATGGAATCATAAAATCAAAGCTAGGATTTGAAGTTTATACCTTCCTTTGGAGGTGTTAAGTTGCTAGGAAGCCTTAGGGAACCTCCTACAAGCTTGATCTTTCCAAAGAAATCAAGAACACAAAGTTAGGTTTTGAAGTATCTAAAAGTTCGATTAAAAGAACTGTAAAAATGAGAGTCTTACAATGCTTATTTGGACGAGACTTGTAAACAAGAGTTGTAGGCCATCTCAATACCTTTCCAACGAGCCATAGAACACAATATTTGAGTAAGTATTGAAGGAGATATAGCAGTTTGAAGTTACTGGGTTTGTTTTGGCCGAGAGCTTTCTTCTTGGAAGGCAAAGTCAACTTCCAATTTTGTGTGTTATGATTTTGCTTGGTTGCTTCTCTTGCTTTGTTAATTAAAAATTTACCATGTTAAATAATACTTGGCTCACATTCAAACAACTAAACATATCCATTTGTCATGCTTATGTCATCTTGATTGTGTCATCTTGTTTGTGTCATCTTTTAACACATGTCTCTTCCTTGCGGTTTGATGATATCATACCCCTTGGCTTCTTGTACAAGATTGTCTCTTGATCGTTCATTTGTTTTACTGTTCGCTTAACTTTCATTTTCGTTCGTCGTTTGAGGGATCATATCCGGGATCTTATTACTTGGGTTCCCCTAAACCTTTCTCAATATCTTAAATTCCTTTTTTTTATCCTCTCTTATAATCCTTGAATTTAAATCCTTTTAATCATGTTACCTTATACTCAATTTTTTCGGTATCTGGTGGATTTTCAGGTAAAATCAAAGTGCCCGGATCCGAATTCTAACGACCTTTACATACACCCAATTACTTTCTTGAATACTATACGATCTTAGAATTTCCATATTAGTACTCCTATATAGCGTGGTCTGATAATTTTCCTTAATCAGCATGGTCAGCAAAAATTACTATTCATCAGGGTTTCAAAAATTTCCAAAAATTGGGGTTATTACAAAATCACAGGAGGAGAAATGGAATTCAAAGGCCCCTGAGGACTTTGATTTGGACTTGTTTATTGCTACTCTCTATCAGCCGGGAACAGTGTGGAAGTTCAAAAGAGGGTCCAACGATTATCGTAGTTTCCCTGCTGTCACGATGAACAGGTATGCTCGTGCTTGGAATGCGTTTATATGTGCTAATATTCTTCCTTCTTTTCATGCACATGAGGTTACAGTGGAGAGGGCGAGGTTGTTATGGGGAATTCTGAATGATGAATATTATGTGGACCTTGGTGAGTACATCTACCAACGGATTTTGAAGTTTTTGAGGGCGAAATCACAATACTCTATCCCGTATGCCTCTATTGCCACGAAGCTTTACAAGGAAGTTGGAGTCCAGTGGCCTTCTGAAGAGCAGTTGCAGGTGCCGGCCGCTCCTATTGATTCATCGACTTTGAATGCGATACAGGAGTGGACGGGGGGAAAGCCCGAGTCACATGGTTTGGGGTATCACCTTCCGGAAGGAGTTCCAGCTGGTTCTGCCATGGCTAGGCCCAGTCAGGCTCAGGGAGAGGCAGGCTCTTCGAGAGCTCAGGGAGGAGATGGTTCGGGATTGGCTGATGTCAAGTACAAGAGGCTTTCTAGGAGGATGGATGCGATGTATGAGTCGCAGAGTCGGTTTGCGCAGGAGCTCACTCAAGCACTTGGTACTGCATGTAGAGGCCTTGGAGCTAACATCCGGTGGCCCGTTTATGGTGAGGATTATGCTTATCCACCTCCTGACACTCCACCCTCTGAGGGTGATGATGATGATGATTCGTCTGAGTAGGTATACCCTGTGTTCCTTTCTATTACCTTCACTGGGGACAATGAAGATTTTAAGTTTGGGGGTGGTAGTTAAGGAACATATTTGTGTGTGTATCATGTAGTTGCATTTTCATGATAGTTTAGTTCATATAGTTGCATATTTTTGCCATATAGTTTTTTTATTTTATAGCTTTATTTATCATGTCATATAGCTCATGCATATACCATGATCCCTTTGTGTTGCTTTACCGATTAATATGTGATATTGATGTGAGTGTAGTGATAGCGTTAGAGTGATATTAAATCTTGTTAGGTTGATATGCATGCTAGAAACACTTGTAATTTTACTAAGTCTTAGAGTATACTTAAGGACTAGATTGTTGTCATGGTTTGATGGTTTTTGAGGTTAATCTATTGCTTATACTTAGAATGCATGCTAGGCTCTTAATGATAAAAGACATGAAAGATAAAAATTAGAGAAAAAAATGGAATTCAGTGCTAGTTGTGGCTAGGCGTCAATTGGCTAGTAGCCGGCTCGTATTGTATACGAGCAGTCTAGGGTTGAGCAAGAAGGAGCGAAATGCACTTGCTCAGAAATTGAAAAAAAAAGAAAAAAAAGAAAAAAAAGAAGAAAAATATGGTTAATGCACAATTGATCACGAGTGGGCTCTTTGGTATTCAAGTTATTATGTTCTTAGGGGACTTTGTGCCTAGTGACCTAATGCTTTTATAGTCTGGCATCCGCTAACCTAACGCTCGCTAAATGGGTACCATTGCATAAATCTTTTGTGGACCTCACTCATTGCACGATCAAATAAGCATTTGTTTTATGTGTTGAATAAAGCATGATTCCGTAATAAACTCCAATAATCTTGTAGTGTTATAAGTCATTTTGTGTCTAAAATATATTCTTCGTATAAGCTTGTGATTGCCTTAAGGATAATTAAGTTATGGTGATTGATCTAGTTTTGAAGCATACCTGTTAAGCATTCGCACACACCACGTTTCTAGTTGTATGTTAGCTTGCGTGATTTGATTGATCTTTATTCGCCTAATTGCATTTGTTAATATGTTATGTGTTGGCTGGTTTAGTCATCGCGAGGGGATCGCTGCATTCATATAGTTGCATTCATGCATGTTTTATTCTAAATTTGAGTCTGTGATGCTTGAGGACAAACATCGATTCAAGTTTGGGGGTGTGATACTGTTAGGAACCACGGACTTAGGGTGTTACTACGTTTTACGATAAAGATTACGGAAAGAGGATTACCTTGTTAATGGTTGATTCCACGCTCTTCTATTGTATTCCCAAATTCCCTTGAGCGAAGTGTGGCCTCCGTCTTCTCAAGTTATCCTCTCTTCTTGCTCCTTGGTGGCTACAATATGTTTTCACACAATTGCCAAGCAAGAAGAGAATAAGAATATATATAGGCTACAATAGGGACCATGGATAATTAGGTTGGGCCTTCTAATTACATTTTGAGCCTAGCCCAATGTAATTAAATATTAATTCAATCCACTAAAGAATTAATATTTGCACTACCTTTCCTAATACCGTAATTTAATTAATTCGGTTCCAATATTATTTGCTTATTAAATTCCCCATGTTTAAAATATCATATGTCCATTAATTAAATAAATTACTGATAATTTATTTAATTAATATCTTTTATCCTTGATCATCCACTCAACCTTTATTTAATTATGCCAGAATAAATTCCACCTACAGGGTTTCACATAATTAAATCTTTTTGAGCTTTCAAGGGGACATCATTAACCCGAATATTATCAAGACATGAATTCCTTCAATAAATAATATCCACCATGTATATAATTCCATCACCCAAAATATAATGATATAATTCAAAAGAATTATTTTATATATAAATCAAAGCATGTAAATAATATACACGTGTCAATTACTATTTCCGGATTAAGAACCTAAGCATTAATAATAACATAGAATCTTAGTTCTCCTTCTTAATCAGTATTAAGGGAACAATTCTAAATTTGATCCTGTTCAATATACACAAAGTATACTAGTATTATTTATTAGTCAATATAAACTAATCTAAATAATACTACAGCCATACCAGTGGATTGTCCAACACCACCTGTGCTGTGAACCTTATTAGATTATATAACCGTATTTAACAATCTAATATTCTGTATCCCATTTGATACTAGATTGTTCACAATATATAATATTAGACAACATGTAAACATTCAAATGATTCTCAAATAAACTGGCCAGAAATAAATGTACATACTTCAAATAAATATTTTCAGTATACACTAACAGATACGTGGCATTTTATACCACTTAGAGCGTCGCATAACGGCTTGAATTGGTGTCTTGGACTTAAGTATTTTGTGTATTTCACGCGTTTTCTAGTGTTTTTGCATTTCAGGGTATAACTTGCTTAGATAGGTGGTTTTCATCAAATAAAGCTTAAAGAAGTGCTTGGAATCAGTCTAGGGGTGATGAGCGAAGAAATCAGCAAAAATAGAAGCAAAATAAGGAATTTTCTAGAAAGGTAGCAGGTGGCCGCGCGCTAGGAGTAGGAGACCGCATGCTAGCAGGCGGCCGCGTGGAAGATGCTAGAGACCGCGTGCGGGCGGATTTTTAGAATCTGGATTTTATTAATTCGAGTACGATTGGGCTTCTGTTGGCGTTGGTTCTCTTGGGCTATTATATAAACCTTATGGAAGGACGTTTTCTTCATCAAGAAATCAAGAGCAAGAGCAAGAAGATTGAGAAGACCGTTTTAGCATGCAACAATGAAGAAGAGGAAGCATACATTTATCTTGTGATTCTTTTAATTCGTAACTGTGGATGCTAGTTTTCTTTATACTTTGAACCTTAATACACTTGTGACGTACTTCATTATTTATTAAGTATTTTTATTAGCCTTATATTGTTGTGTTATTATCATGCTTTCATATGAACCCATGGTGACGATGAGTTCTATTATGGGCTAATCATGATCATGGGATTCTAGCGGATTTATTATGGATTTCTTTAATTAATTGTTTAATACCTTGGTATGTGGTGATTGTATGATATCTAGTATAGGTGGTGCTTATTCGTCTTATATGTGTTACGAACATGTAAGATAGCCTGTTAATCTCTTGTGAAACGACAGTGAATCTTGAGATTTAGAACTTACCATGCTAGCATAGGTTCATATATTGTATGCATGATTAGTGGGTAACTCTAATCATTTTACTTGCCCTGTATAATCATCATGAATAACTTGCGTTTAAATCATTATGTTGTCAAATTCTGTAGATATATAGGGTCTCAACATAATTGATGCCTATTCAACTTCTATCTTAATTGTGGATGCTTGGTAGAATGGTATTCATACAATGAAAGTTGGTGTTTATCAGTTTCGTGTTGTTTGATTAATATCATCACCATTACATGCTAAGATTAATGACAATAACTATTGAATGAAGTAGTAATGAAGTTAGGATCTCATGTGTGTTTAATATTGTTAATTCAAGTGTTTAATTCTCGTAGTTAATATTAGTTAACCAATCTTAATTATTATTGTCTTGGCATTGAAGAATAATCATACATTGGTGAGTAAGTGTTAATTAAATATAATTAATCAGAGTCTCTGTGGGAACGAACTAGAAATCATTTTATATTACTTGCGAACGCGTATACTTGCGTGATTTATTTAGCGCATGCTTTGTGCCTAACAAGTTTTTGGCGCCGAAGCCGGGAACTCGGTGTTAACTTGTTTAGTTTATGTACTTGCCATCAGTGGTCATTAGGATTCATTGATTAAATATTGTTACTTACTGCTTTCAGTTTTGTTTCAGGCACTCTAGCGAGCGTTTATACAAACACGTTCTCGCACTCGCAAGGGAAATCTGGATAAAGCTGAGGAAACAGATAAAGCTCTTGACTCTCCGGAGAAGATAGTTTTTGAAGATTCAGATAAAGGGAGTGAAAAGAAAGAACCTGAAACAATGGGTGATCGTCTAGCTCAAGCTGATCCAGCTCTTATGGGCTTTTCTCGGCCTAAAATTGATGACATTCAGTCAAGCATCATTCATCCGGCTATTGAGGCCAATAATTTTGAAATCAAGCCGGGCACTATTCAGATGGTGCAGAATTCTGTTTCTTTCGGAGGGGCTGCGACTGAAGATCCCAACATGCATATCGTGATCATGGGATTCTAGCGGATTTACTATGGATTTCTTTAGTTAATTATTTAATACCTTGGTATGTGGTGATTGTATGATATCTAGTATAGGTTGTGCTTATTCGTCTTATATGCGTCGCGAACATGTAAAATAGCCTGTTAATCTCTTGTGAAGCGATAGTGAATCTTGAGATTTAGAACTTGCCATGCTAGCATAGGTTCATGTATTGTATGCATGATTAGTGGGTAACTCTAACCGTTTTACTTGCCCTGTGTAATCATCATGAATAACTTGCGCCTAAATCATTATGTTGTCAAATTCTGTAGACATATAGGGTCTCAACATAATTGATGCCTATTCAACTTCTATGGTAATTGTGGATGCTTGGTAGAATGGTATTCGTACAACGAAAGTTGGTGTTTATCAGTTTCATGTTGTTATACATGTATCTTTTGATAAAAAAAAGATAACAAGTCTAGAAGACGCAGATGACCATGACAAGTTGAGCTTTGAAAATAAAGTACCTTATGTTGAGCTTTTAATCCTGACTCTGAAACAGTAAGTCCCAATATCACTCAAAGCTCTGAAGTTCCACAGAATAATAGAAATTCTTCTGAAACTAAAGCATATGTTGAGGGGGAGCAACATGACACAAATATAGAGACTACTTCAAGTGATTCAACTCAAGAAACATCAGTAGAAAAATCATCAGATCCATCTTCCTCAAACTCTGATGAGTCAAATGCTAATAACAATGGGAACACTGATTCAAGGGGAGCATCAGGAAACAAAAGTGGTACTACTCAAAGAAATAACAGAGAATTCATGGATCAAGGGGAAGGTTCGTCATCTAGGAGTCAACTTCCATCTGCAAGAAAATGGTCTAAGTCACATACACCTGACTTGATCATTGGAAACCTTGATAGTGGTGTAAGAACAAGAAAAGCCACTCAGAATGAATGTCTCTACCATTCTTTTCTATCTCAAACCGAACCTAAAAAGGTTGAAGAAGATCTACAAGATGCTGACTGGGTCACATCAATGCAAGAAGAGCTCAATGAATTTGAAAGGAACAAGGTCTGGACTCTTGTGCCAAGACCAAAGAACAGATCTGTAGTTGGCACAAAGTGGGTGTTCAGAAACAAAACTGACTATGAGGGCATTATTACAAGGAACATGTGGAAGCTGGTATAATGGAATTGGTCTTTGTTCCAACAGATCAGCAAGTAGCAGATACATTCACCAAGGCTCTCTGTAAAGTCACATTCACAAGGTTGGTGAATAAATTGGGAATGATTTCAGGGCAGTTCTCAAACTCTGATAATTAAGTCTGCTGATATTTATTGAAGCATGGTATCTTATTATTTGTTAGTACTTGATAGATACTGATTTTTATGCTGAATGCTTGATGCCATGATAACATGCAAACTATGCTAAATAATCTTATGTGATAGTTGCATGTTGAACTACTGATCTGCTTATAAACTCTGTTTTTAGTTAAACTTGTTTTGACAAATAGTTTATATCGGTAGTTGTTATATCCTTATAATTGTGATTACCTGCTGTTAATGATCAAACCTTGATTGATTATTTTTGATGAGAATAATGTTTTAATTAGCATAGTAATTACAAGGTTGAAGTTTGCCTCAAATGGAAATTTTTCATGGTTACATGTGTTTAATGTTGAGAAAGTTTTGGAACATGTTTATTTAATGCTTAACCTTATTCTTGGGGACTTTGCATACAATAACACACGTTTACATGATTACTTTTTAAGTCAATCGTATGTTGCCACGTGTCCTATTAAACTGAACGTGACTAAATTAGTGGATAAAAGTATTGTATAAAATCAATTTTTGATTCTAGATGATACTTTGCTTATCTGTGTTATTATCTCTCCGCTACTTTACCCTTCTCAAAATCGTAAACTCTGAAACCCTAACTACTGTTCGTAAATTCTTCTTGGAAAATTATCCATGAGTTCACCTACTGCTTCTAAATCATTTGATTATGGCGGTGCCAAGTTTGTGACTAAAAACTATTCAGCTATCTTGTCTAACAATAGCGCGAAAGTTGATTTTCATATTTTTCAGGACTTTCTTAGATCCAGTGAGATTGGGTTTGCTCTCACAGCTCCACCCATAATCTCGGGTGACCTGGTGCTTGCTATCTGGAATACTAGCGTATTTGATGATGGAGGAGCTAATGGATGTTCAAGCCTTGTTTTTGAATTTGACAATACAACAAGGATAGTAACTCCTCAAACTGTACGAGATGCATTGCAATTGCCTACTCATACCTCCTATTCAAGTTTGGTAGGAGATACTGAGATGAGGAGATTCTTTACTGAGATTGGTTATGACAAGGATTTGAAGAATCTTGGTCAGTTAAAAAGGAACGGGCTTAGGAAGCAATGAAATTTCTTCTTTAATTGCATCATAAAGGCTTTCAACAACAAATCTTCGAATTTTGATGCCTTTCCCATTATGACACAACATATAGGGTACTCTCTAATTCATGGTTCATATTATGATTATGGTAGAGTAGTTCTGAATTTAGATAGTTTAAACATCATCAATTGGAACTTGTCCATAATTCCATAATGAACAAGTAGGGGGAAGTAAGGAGCAATTGATGATATCAAACAGAAACTATCAGAATCATCAAAGGATGATGATTACAAGCATCAATGGATGATGATATATGCATCAACGGATGATGATGACATCGCCGGATGTTGGTATTCAACGGATAATGGTATCAATGGATGATGATGTCAACATTTGTCACATCATTTGATCTTTGAAGAGGAAAAGGAAACAGGAATTCAAGTTGGTGGAGGACTTTATCTTAAAAGCAATTGTATAGGTTTCCTTGTTGTTAATAGAATATGATTCCTTATACATTGGAAGTTGTGCTCTATATAAGCATAGTTTAGGTTCATGCCATATGCATTGCAAACATTGTAATATCATTCGCATAACCTAGCAGCTCTCAAGGATATTTTTTTCATCCTTTCGAGAGAATACTTGTGTTATAAGTTTTTATAAGATTGATATAAAAATTATTTGATTCTGTTAAAACTTTGTCTAATTGATCGTATTAACTGTATTCACCCCCTCTTTACAGTTGTTAAGGGCCTAACATTGTACAAATATCCAGTTTTTCCACTTGGACTGATTTATACTAATTTATATTATGAAAATATAACATAAAATTAAAATTGATTTTAAATCAAAAGTATTTACTAATTTAATTTATTGAGTTAAATTATTCCATTATGAGGTATCGAGAAATCTAAATTTAGTTGTAGAGAACTCCATATCGATAACTATAGCGAGATTTATACATGGCTTATCGAGAAGTCCTTAAAAAGACTTTAGAGAACTCAGTTCTCTACACACATTAGTTTCAAATATTTTTGTCTTATATCAATTTCACGTATCAACAATATGAATTAATATTAGGACAGTTTTTCTTGGAATTAGAAAAATTCCAAGTTAGATTTATTTTTTTAAAAAATAAATATACTGAGAATTCTGAAATATTTATAAATCATATTTAAGTTAATTATCAAATTAATTTTGATTCAAAAAGAATTAATCTGTCGCAACATGTTAGCTAAGTTCTTGCCTTAAGATGAAGAATTTAGCATACCAATTTCACTTACAAGTCTTGTGAAAGTGGATTCATCTAAAGTTTAAGTAAAATGTCAACTTACTATTTTTCCGCTGGAACAAAAATAAGTTCAATGGTACCATTTATAACATGTTCTATAATAAAATGGTACCTTACATCAATGTGCTTAGTTCTCGAATGGTTAACATGATTAGCAACAATGGATATTGCACTGGTTTTGTCACACATGATAAGAATCTTTTATAACACTAGGCCATAATCCATTAGTTGATTTATAATCCAAAAAACTTGAGCACAAAACTTCCAGCAACTATGTATTCAGCCTCAGCTATGGAACTTGACACATATTGTTGTTTCTTACTATACCATGATACAAGTTTTTGACCAAAGAATTGACAGCTTCCACTAGTTCTCTTTCTGTATACCCTATCTCCAGCAAAATCTGCATATGTGTTTCCAACAGCTTCAAAAGTAGTTTTCTTAGGATACCACAATCCCAAGTTTGGAGTGCCCTTTAAATATCTTAAAATTTTCTTGACAACCATTAGGTTTGATTCTTTAGGGTTTACTTGAAATCTTGCACATAAACATGTGACAAATATGATGTGTGGTCTACTTGCAGTCAAGTAAAGTAGAGATCCCATCATACCCATATATCTTGTGATATCTATACTTTTTCCTTTCTTATCTTCAGCCAACTTGGTAGCTGTAGACATAGGAGTAGATGCTGGTGTTGTGCAAGACATGCCTGTACTTTAACAAGACTAAGAGAATCTGTTAACCCTAAGTAAGTTGTATTGTTATCTTAATTTGTATTTTGTACTTGTAACACTTAAAGTCTGTAAAAATGTCAAAGGAGCAGACTTAAGTCTTTTTCTATAAAAAGTGTCAAGCCTAAGAATTCTATTTGGAAGAAGATCAAGAAGATCATGCCTCAGAAGAATTATGAAGAAGCTTGGAGTTGAATAAATCTATTTTAGGAAAAATATTCTAAGTCAAGATCTCTACAAGTCACAGATTTAGTGTTATAGAGAAGTCATTTGAGAACTCAAAATGACTTACCGGGAAGTCAGGAAAGGCACTAGAGAACTCACAGAGATATCGACTAGCCAAATTGAAGACATGGAGTTTGGAGATATCGACAAGTCATTTCTTCATTAGAGAACTCAGAGTTATCGAAAAGTCAACATTCATTAGAGAACTCTAAGTTATCGATAAGTCAAAATCCATTAGAGAACTCAGAGATATCGATAAGCCAAAATTCACTAGAGAACTTTGAGTTGTCGACAAGTCAAATTTGACTAGAGAACTCTGAGTTATCGATAAGTTAATAAGCAATTAGAGAACTCAGAGATATCGATAAGTCAAAGTAAAGATATGAAGACTAGAGATCTCTACAAGCCAAATTCTATTATAGAGAACTCAGAGACCTCTACAAGTCTAATTTGCTATGGAGTATTAGAGATCTCGATAAGCCAATATACTTATCGAGATGTCAAGTTCTCTATAGGCCAAATGGAGATCTCGAGGTAAAATCTCAAAGTACAAAGTTGCTGATCAGTTCAATATCCAAGATTAGCAATCAACAAACAATCCAAACAGCTGGATTGACAAGTCGACAAAAATAAGCTTGAAGGATGTGCAAGATCAATGTTGAAGATTAACTGACAAAGGAAGATCAAAGTTAACACAGGATGCTAAGATATGCTAATCCAGAAATAGAAGATATACTTTTCTATAAATGGAAATAACAAGTGACTGTTTACTAAAGCTTATAACATATCTTATTATACACTGTGTAAACCAACAGTTAACTGAATTATAAAGTTAACACTGGTCCTTTAGTCAGTTGTAACAATTTTGATAGAAAATCTTGTAACACTCTCAATAAGAAGCAAAGCTCTTTATCAACAAAGAGCCTAGAAATTTTGTAGCAAAACATTCTTAATTTTAATGTAAAATTAAGTGAGTTTTGAAGATTTGTGTTCTTTATTTTCTGCAAGCTAAATTTCTGCATGAACATATTTTTACTACAAGATTTAATTTACTTTGTTCAACCATAAAAGATTTAAGAAATGCTCAAAAATAGTAAAACACATTCACCCCCCTCTGTGTGTTATTCATTTCCTAACAAGTGGTATCAGAGCAAAATCTGAAAGTAAACAAATTTAAGATCTTGGAAGAATGAATACATAGAAAATCAGTAGCATTAAAATTCCAACCTTTGACAAAGCTAACTACCCTCTTTGGAAAAAGAAAATGTTGCTGTTTATCAGGATGACCAATCCACTCTATATTCAGATACTTAAAAATGGACCCTTCACTCCTATGGTTAGAGTTGAAAAATTAACAGATGGTGATATGGTCATTCCAGCTCATTATGCTCCAAAAGACCCTTCTGAGTATACTGAGCCTGAAAAGGAGAAAGTTTCCCTGGATAGTGGCTTGCAATTGATATTGATTGAGTCACTTGACAATGAAATGTACAACAACATTATCAACTGTGACACTACCAAGCAAATATGGGAAAAGATTGAAATACTATGTGAGGGTACTGAAGACGTTAGATCTAATCAAAGAAAGATACCGATTTCACAGTCTGAGGGTTTTATGGCCAAGCCAAAGGAAAGTATAACAAATATATTTGAAAGGTTCAATAAGCTGATAAATGACTTGCAGCTCCATGACAAATACTATAAAGCTGAAGAAGTGAACTTGAAGTTCTTGCTTACTCTCCCTGATCATTTGGAACAGAAAATCTCAGCAATCATGGAAGGTAGAGATCTAAGCAGAATAACACTGGAAGTTCTATATGGAATTCTCAAAACATATGAACTAGAAATGATTCAAAGGAAATCATTGAGATCTGGTCAGGGACATGTTGTAGAAAGCTCAAGTGCTTTAATTATCAATGAAAGCCAAACATCTATTGATGAGCCAAGATCTCAAACTCCAGTTGCCTCAACAAGTGAGCAAAGAACAAATGAGTCACAGGAACAAGTCATTCTGGAATTGGAAGAAGATGAGTTCTACACTCTTGATGAACTAGATGAGCTAGATCAGTCAATGGCTTATTTGGCTAGAAAGTTCTCTAACATTAGAGTAAAGAAGCCAAGATTTTTCAAGGGTAAAGGACAGTCTTTCAACAAAGACAATAGCTAGAAAGGAAAATGAAAGTACACTTCTGATAGCAAGAATGGTTACAAAACTGGATCTGTTGACAGATCTAAGATAAGGTGCTATAACTGTGATGAGTTGGGCCATTTTGCTATAGAATGTAGGAAACCCAAGAAAGCAAAGAAGGATAAAGCTTATTTTGAATTGGAAGCAAAGTATGAAGCTCTTTTGAAGAAATAACAAAGTAAAGATTATATTACAGAGGGTAAAAGTTAGGATGACTCTGAAAATAATAAAGATGAAGAATTTGGAAATTATGCATTCATGGCCTTGGAGCAAGGAGAATCATCCTCATCTAAATCACAGGTACCAACTCTTACCACCATTGATTTAAATGTGAGTCAATATAAGGAAACTGTAGAGAATATGAGCACAGAAAAGTTTCATATTCACACAAGCATGGTTGCTACTAATGAAGAAGTTAGCAGATTAACAAAGATAAATGAGAAGCTTGAAAGTGAGAAGCAAGAAACTGAATTGTTATTGGTGGAGCTTGAAGCTGTAAAGCAAGAGAATGCTTATATGAAGAACAAGCTCAAGTGTGCAAATGAAATTGAAGTAGTGCTAAGGGAGAAGCTGGAAAAGAATGAGGTGAAGTTGAAGTCTTTCATAAATGCATCTGATCTGGTTGGACAATACCATGAGAAAAACAAACCATGTGCAAATATTGCTATTGATCTTGAATATGATGTGTTGAACAACAAGAAGAAAAAGATAGGTGACAAAGGAAAAGCAGCAGCTAATGAAAATGTTCCAACTATGCTGAAAAAGGTTGTATCACCTATGTTCAAGGCATGTGAAGTCAACTTTAGTGAAGAAGAATTGATTATCAAGCAAGAAATTGCTGATGAGGACAAAGAGAAGAAAACTCCAGAATCAACTCAGTCTTCCAATACTGAAGAGAAGCTCATGGACAAAAAAAATCCCAAGACACCTGTTAAAGAAACCAAAACTGAAGATGCAAGAAAGAAAAAAAAACTAGAAATGGGAAAATAGGGATAAATAAAAGCAATAATTTTTCTTATGTTGCAGATGCTCCAAGAAAGAAATGTGAAAAAAGTGGCTCTATGAATCATCTAACTCATCTTTGTAAAAAGGCAGTTAGCAAGCCAACTGAAGGTGCCTGTAAATACAATGAAGCAAATGCAAGTGATCCCTACTCCTTCTGTGACAAGTTTGACTGCATTCCTTGCAACTTGAAAGTGATGAAAAGTTGTCACAAACTGAGAGTTGACCTCAAAGAAACAAAAATTGGGTCTATAACAGAAAGAGAAAATGCTCAACAGTCAATGAACTCTATTTTATCTGAAACTACTCATTCTACTTCTACTAAATCAATTAACAAGAAGAAAGTACCCAACACTGCTTGGGTTGCTAAACACACTTTAAACTCATTGTGTGCAGGGCAAAGTTAAAAAAGTCATATGGATCATAGATAGTGGATGTTCCAGGCATATGACAGGTAATAAAGCCCTGCTATCATAGTTTGAGGAGAAAGCTAGCCCCTTGGTGACCTTTGGAGACAACAACAAAGGATTCACAATGGGATATGGCAAAATTATTTCTGAAAATGTTGTCATTGATGATGTAGCACTAGTAGTTGGTCTTGAAGTGAATCTTCTCAGTGTTAGCCAATTTGCAGACAAAGGCTTTGAAGTTTTATTCAACAAAGAATAATGCACTTTTATTAGCAAGAAAACTGGTGAAGTTGCTCTGAAAGGAGCAAGGAAATGAAGCTTGTTTGTGGTAGATTTGGACTCAACAAATAAGGATGGTATTTGTTGCTTCTATACCAAGGCATCAGAAGAACAAAGTAAGCTTTGGCATAAAAAGCTGTCTCACTTGAATTTCAAGACAATTAACACCTTGGTCAAAAAGAGTTAATAAGAGACACGCCTAAGCTGGAATTTGCTCAAGTTGAAGTTTGTGAAGCTTGTCAGAAAGGAAAAATAAAAAGATCAAGTCACAAGTCAAAAACTGTGAATTCTATAAGTGCACCATTGCAACTTATTCACATGGACTTGTTTGGGACAGTAAATGTCTTATCAATTTCAAGGAACAAATATGCACTTGTGATGGTGGATGATTTCTCAAGATACACTTGGGTAGAGTTCATACACTCTAAAGATGAAACTCCACACATCATAATTGAGCACATCAAGAAGATATAAAAATAAGCTGAAGATTACAATTGTGTAAAAAGATTGAAAAGTGATAATGGAACAGAATTCAGAAATGCTACATTGAGTGAATTCTGCAAAAGTAAAGGCATTGTTCAAGAATTCTCAGCTGCTGGAACACCTCAACAAAATGGAGTAGTTGAAAGAAAGAACAGAACATTAGTTGAAGCTGCTAGAACAATGCTACAAGATGCCAAGTTGCCAACAAGTTTCTGGGAAGAGGCTGTTAACATTGCATGTTACACTCAGAATAGATATCTCATTAACAAGGCACATGGAAAATCACCTTACTCAATCATGTCTAAAAGAAAGCCTACTGTAAAGCAACTTCATGTGTTTGGAAGCAAGTGTTACATTTTGAAAGACAACTCTGAATATGTGGGAAAATTTGACTCAAAGGTCTTTGAAGCAATTTTTATGGGATATTCATTGGAAAGAACAGCCTACAAAGTTTATGTGATTGATCAAAAGAAGATTATAGAAAGCACATATGCGAATTTTGATGATGACAAGTGACCAGGCTTGGAATGCCTTGATGATAATGAAGTTGAAGCCCTTGTATTTGAAAACCTCATCATTGATAGTGATTCTAATGGGGAAGATGAAGTTGATGAACAACAGATGATAAATGAAGAGACTACTCAACAGGAAAATCATGGAAGTGGAAGCTCATCTCAAACACCTGAATTTGATAGCACAAACTCAGGGGGAGAAAGAGAAGAAAGATCTAGCAATCATACCAACAATGAAGAAAATAATGAAGGCACAAGATAACAAACTCATACAAGGAAGTGGGATAGAAGTCACACTGGAGAAGTAATTATTGGTGATATTACTGTTGCACTAGAAGTGCAACTGCTAATGAGTGCCTACATGCATGTTTTTTTATCTCAAATAGAGCCTAAGAAAATTGATGAAGATCTACTGGATCCTGATTGGATATCTGCCATACAGGAAGAGCTAGATCAGTTTGAAAGAAATAAAGTTTGGGAATTGGTTCCTGCACCAAAGAATAGAAGCATAATTGGAACAAAATGGGTGTTCAGGAACAAGATGGATGAAAATGGTATAGTTACCAGAAATAAAACAAGGTTGGTTGCAAAAGGCTACTCACAAGAAGAAATTGATTATAATGAAACTTTTACTCCAGTTGCAAGACTTGAAGCAATAAGGATTTTTCTAGAATTTGCTACACATTCAAATTTTAAAGTGTATCAAATGGATGTCAAAAGTGCCTTCCTGAATGGTGAGCTAGAAGAAAAAGTTTACGTGCAACGACCACCTGGCTTTGAAGATCCAGAATTTCCAAATTTTGTGTACAAGTTACTCAAGGCTCTATATGGACTAAAACAGGCACCTAGAGCTTGATATGACACACTGTCAGAATTCCTACTGAAGCATGGTTTTACTAGAGGTACTATAGACAAGACTCTCTTCTACAAGAAACATGGTGAGGATATGATCCTAGTTCAGATCTATGTGGATGATATCATCTTTGGTTCTACAAATGAGAAGCTTTGCCAAAGATTCTCTAAACTTATGCAAAGTGAATATGAAATGAGCATGATGGGGGAACTGAGTTACTTTCTTGGACTTCAAGTCCGTCAAAGAAGTGATGGTATCTTCATCAACCAAACTAAGTATGTCAAAGATTTATTGAAAAAGTTTGGTATGGTTGATTGTTCACCTGCATCTACACCTATGTGTACTGCAACAAAGTTAGATGAAAATAAAAAGGGCAAGAGTGTAGATATCTCAAGCTATAGAGGGATGATTGGATCATTACTTTACTTAACTGCAAGTAGACCAGACATCATGTTTGCTACATGTCTGTGTGCAAGATTTCAAGCCAATCCAAAAGAATCATATTTGATGGCTGTAAAGAGGATTTTCAGATATTTAAAGGGAACTCCAAACTTGGGATTATGGTATCCCAATGGAACTGGATTTGAATCTGTTGGTTACACATATGTAGATTTTACTGGATGCAGGGTTGATACGAAGAGCACTAGTGGAAGCTGTCAATTTCTTGGTCAAAGACTTGTATCATGGTATAGCAAGAAACAACAATCTGTATCAACTTCTACAGCTGAGGCTGAATACATAGCTGCAGGAAGTTGTTGTGCTCAAGTGCTTTGGATTAGAAATTAACTAATGGATTATGGCCTAGTGTTACACAAAATTCCTATCATGTGTGACAATACTAGTTCTATATCTGTAGTAGCTAATCCAATTAGTCACTCTAGAACAAAGCACATTGATGTAAGGTATCATTTTATTAGAGAACATTCTACAAATGGTACCATTGATCTCATTTTTGTTATACAGAAAAACAATTAGCTGACATTTTTAGTAAACCTTTGGATGAAGCAACTTTTACTAGACTTGTAGGTGAAATTGGAATGCTCAATTCTTCATCCTGAGGCAAGAACTCAGCTAATGTTTTGCAGCAGATTAATTTTCAGTAAATCAAAATTAATTTGATTTAATTGGAAATTAGAAATATGAACTATAAATATGAACTATAAATATTTCAGAAATCCTTGCATATTTATTTTTCAAAATTCAAAATTTAACTTGGAATTTTTCAAATTCTATGTAAACTGCTCAATTGTTAATTTACATCCTTAATATGTAAAATTAATACAAGGCAGAATTACAACAATCAAAAGTATATAGAGAACTGAGTTATCGATAAGTCTAATTGACTTCTCGACAAGTCATTTTAAGACTTCTCGAGTGAGTTCTCGACAAGTCAATTTACTGACTTCTCGAGTGACTTCTCGATAGGCTTAAATATGACTTATCGATAAGTCCTTGTAGAGTTCTCTAGTAGTGTTAATTCACAGAGTTTTGTACAAGTATAATTTTTGACTTATCAATAACTCAAAACTGAAATAATTTAATTTAATAAATTATTTTGGTAAAATACTTTTGGAAAATTTATTCTAATTTTATTTTAAATTTATTCAAATAAAAGTTGGAACTAATTCAGTCCATTTTTGGACAAATTGGGTATTTATTTGACATCTCGATAAGTCAATTTTTAGTTCTCTATAAGAGTAATTTAAAAATGACTTCTCGATATGTACTTTAATACTTAAAATGACTTCTCGATAGACAAATTTCAAATGTCTATTTTTGAGTTCTCGATAAGTCATTCACTTTTACTATAAATACCCAGACTTCTCGATACATATACATACTTACAACTTTCGAGATCTCAAGTGACCTAGCTTTCAATCCAAAACTGATTTCTCTCTCATTTTTCCATTCTTTCTCACAAATCTCTTTTACCCACTAAACTTCATACTCGTAGCAATGGCAGCCAACAATCTTGTACCTTTTATCCCCAAGAAAACCAATTTTCTTGCATTTCTAGAGGCGAATCAAGCACCTGAAGTTTTTCAGTTCTTTGTTAAGTTTCTTTCTGAGACCTACTTTATAGGTGCTCTAACTGCTAATCCTGTGTTGTATTTAGATGTGTTAGGTGATTTCTGGAACACAACAACAATCAGGATAGTTGTGCATGAGAATCAAGGGACAGCAGGTGGAGATACTTAAGGATGATGTCAACAAGGTTTTGGGCATTCCTACTGACGATCTAGTGGAGGCTCCAACTCAGGATGAGCTGCATGAGTTCATGGACTTCATCAATTATTCTGAGAGGATTAACCTGGAAAGCATGAACAAGAAGAACTTGAGGAGAGAATGGTCTTTCTTGTTTGACTCAGTAATAAGGGCATTTACTTGCAGAAAGTCATGATTTGACAACATATCCAGTATTGTTCAGAAGATGGTCTACTCCATGGCTCACAACAAACAGATAAATATAGGACACTACATATTGGAGGAGCTGAGCACCAGGTTGACAATGCCATTGGAGTCAAGATGTAAGGAGTTCTTTCTGCCTAGATTTATTATGTGAGCTTTAAATTATAAAGTAAATGACATACATATGCTAGAAGGTGTAAACATGACACTAATTGGGAATTGTAAGCAAGTATCCAAAATTCTATTTGGATCACTTCTTACTAAGAATAAGGTTCCAGTAAGTCTTAAGTTAACACCTTTCATGATTGAAAGATTTAAGACTTACCCATATTCTATGCCAGACATGAGAAGTAGTGGTAATCAATCTAGCACAGCTATGATCCCTGAACCTGTGGAAGTACAAACACAGGAACACCAACAAGGATCTTCCCAAGATGTAACCATTCTTTCAAAACCTTTAGAAGCTAGACAACCGACCACCTCATCTTCGCAAAAGGATGAGGTGAGTAAAAAGAAGAGAAAGGGGGCAACCTTAACTGTTGTAACTGAGAGTGGTGAGGATATAGTTAAAAAGGAGTCACCTTTGGTCAAGAGATCCAAAAGGAGTAAGAAATCTGAGCTGACAAATCAAGTCACCTCTGTATCCTCCCAACAAGATGTAGTTGTAAAAATAACTAGTAGTGAGTGTGGCGCCCTCCAAACCCGGGTCAGAAGGTTGGGCCTCACAACATACAATACAATATTTAAACCTGTATATAAAGTATTATATGCACTGACCCTTCTTTACACAACCACGGATCGCAACATGTTGAAGTATAAAAATAAGCCATAATCTTAACTGTTATTACATCACACCAAATCCCAACTAATTCAACTTACAATGGCTAAGGATATTGTACTTACAATCTTACAAAACTCATCTATAATATAAAGCTCCTGCTAGCTCGATCCAGCTTAACCGGAAATTCTAGCTCACACACTGGACAGGAAATCCTCGTTACCAACAATTTCCTTTTCAACTGTTGAAAACATAAAATTTTTTACAAGAGTGAGCTTACTAGCTCAGCAAGTAATAATAGCAGCAATTGAGGTCAAACAGTCACCAATTCTAATGATTCAAAAGAATCAAGTTTCTGAATAAGCAATGATTATAATTGTATATTCACTTTTCATTTTAAAAACCAAGGTTAGGCTGCTGATCAGTTACACACTAACCCCGAGCAAGGCTCCCAGCTTTGCTCTATATACTGGATCCAAGGCACGCATTGGCCTATTATGACCACGAATCTGGTCTGACCACGAATCTGGTCCACATTTATAAAAACATCCAATTCTAAAACAATTCAATATGATAACCAATGTAAATCAATAAGCTGAATCATAAACAACATTTATCTTGAAGCATAGGGGGATTCATAACACCATGAAGGCATAACAGGGAATTTAAAAAGATTAGCTTTTAATCAAAGAAAGATTCAGATAATAGAAGACCAAGGGTTCAAGAGTTCCAAGAATTGGTCTTCTATTAAACAAGGAATAAGGGTTGGTATGCTAAGAAATTCAATATCAGAGTCAGTATGTGGTAGATATGTATTTGTGAAGTAGTATCGTATGTGTATGGCTCATATTTTGGAATTCAATAATTAATGGTTTATGAAGAATAAGGCTTATGACTCAATATCAATAAGAATCAAGGTTCAAGGTTAAATAGTTTAAAGTGCTTGCAATATAAAACATGAGTTATTTTGAATAATAGCGACATATTATGAAACAGTTCGAAAATATTTGCAATATATCTTGAAGAAGGTTCAGAAGTACTTGCCTTATCATCGACGATTTCCATTTTACTTGTAATCATCTAATAGTTTTACTCATTAACCACTTTCCTTCTCTTTCTATGCCTTTCTTCTATTTATCAATCACTTGCCTTCTCTTCCTACACTTCAATTCTATTTATGGATCACTGGTTTCCTTTTCTATGCCTTACTGACTCTGCTAGGCATCACAAGTATCTATCAATTATTCATACTCATATTATTTTAATCGTCACATAGACGTTATAAGCTTTTATCTACCCTTCGTTTCACCCAAATCCGATTTACGGATTGAAAATTATTACTGAAACAGTCAAACAATAATCACATAGGCATATAACACATTAATTAGATAGCACGTAGCACATAGCACGCAAGATATTCGATCAAAATAATTTTTTTCAAAGAAGATTTAGGGTTAAAATGATTTTTCAGGTATTTAATACGAATTTTTGAGCATTTTTCAGAATAAAAATTGGATTGCGAATCATTTTATAATTAAATAATAGGGTTTGAACACCCAAATTTAGCTTTAAAATAATTTTATAATAATTATCGAGCTTTGGAAATAATTTAAAATAATATTTTAAAGCTCGAAACTATTTTCAGAATTTTTAAATCAATTTAAATAATTAAATCTAATTATTAAATCAATTAAAATTAGTTAATAAATCAATTAATATTTAAATAAATTGACTAATTAAATAATTAATTATCAACTAAAATTAATTAATTAAATAATTAAGATCTATTTTAGAATATAAATAATTTTCAGAATTGAAAATATTGATTTTTGGATTAAAAAAAATGAATTTTAAATAATTTTAGAAAAAGAAAAATTAACTTCCTGGTAAAACTTATCGAAGCCGGGTCAGAAATTAGACCCATCGGGTCTGAAATCGGGTCACCATGAACCCGAAGAACAAGCCGGAAATTCGCAGAATCCGGCGAGTCTTCTGGATTCCGGCGAACCACGATTGACCCCCATAACGACCTGAATCTCTTTTGTTCATGATACAAATCGATTCCAGGTTTACCCAGCACCCAGCAGACTGATGAGCCCTGTAACAGTGGGAATAGACTTCGTGAAGGCCCTGGCCGGCGACAACCGCCATTAAAGCTGGCCGGGCTCAAGCTTTTTTCGGCGACTTAATTCTTGATTTCCGCATTAAAACGGATGATTGATTATGAAAGGAATTTTCGATAGCTTCGTTTTGGTATGTTGCACGCCCGAATCGGAGTTCGATAACGCCTTCGTTCGGACATTTGATTCTCAAGAACGCGATATTAATTCAACATTTTCTCTATATTTTACGGGGTTTTACTGACTGATTATGATTATACGAATAAAATGAATTGATAAAAGGTCTATATATATTTTTGGAATATTGGTTCTTTTGGATCGTTAAATTAGTTACTTAGCCGCTAAGTAACTGCAAAAATGATCCGATTTGATACCCGTATTGGATAATTATCCAAACCGGGCTTCTTATAAAATACTATATATGAGAATAACATAATAATATCCCATCTTTCGAGAATACGGGTTTTGTTGATTCACCGAAATGATTATCGTACCGAAAATATTGCGCCGGGCCGCGCACGGGTCAAACCGTAATCCGGATCGAAAAAGTCAAAATACGGAAAATGTCCGGAATTACCAGATTAGGTTAGGAAGGAGTTTTTGGAAGAGTTTCGGGTTGTAAAAACGTAAAAACGGTTGAAGTCGGACGATTCCCGACTTTATAAAATAATTTTGTAATTATTCAGAAAATAATTAATAAATTCATAAATCAATATAAAATCATATAACAGCCCAAAAATTACCAGAAAAATACCGTAATTATCTATATTTTATTCTAGTCATAATAAAATTAACATACTTATACTGTATCACATATAAGCATTCACATATCCACACCAATCATCAGATAATTCACCAAAAATCACATAATAATCATATAAAAATTATTTATTGATAAAAACAATTACACGCGATATCCCGGATGTTACATCCTTCCCCCTTAAAAGGATTCTGTCCTCAGAATCACTATAAGGATCAGATAGTGATACCTTCAAGTATCTCACTCTCATTTTCCCGGGTTGATTCCTCAACCTTACAACTTTTCATAAACTTTTACTCGCAGCATCAACGATTACTTAACAACCTCTCGCTGATATCATATTCTATCTATTGCTCATATAACTCAACTCGAGTCTCCATTTTATATATAATGGAGCTAAATTACTTTTCCTGAGTATACACGTATAAATACCATATGAATCTGCTAAACGTGTGGCGGTGAGGCCAACTTACTTACACTTATCTTGACTATTTTACTGTCTCAAAAGGACCTGCATAATGCTTACTAATTATCTTTTCTTTGTAATTCTAGTAATTCGTGCTCGTGAACATTTGCAATAGGTACTGGTTATTGAACCCCATTCCCACATGTTTCTCTATTCAATTAACTTAGTTCATAATCACTTCGAAT
The DNA here is from genome assembly GCF_009905375.1 of Apium graveolens. Classification (NCBI taxonomy): domain Eukaryota; kingdom Viridiplantae; phylum Streptophyta; class Magnoliopsida; order Apiales; family Apiaceae; genus Apium; species Apium graveolens. The sequence goes on along the minus strand of NC_133651.1, from coordinate 234,912,540 downwards.
CGCATTCGAGGCACTTTAATCGTTCTTTTAATCTTCTCGTCCATCTGCGAATGATATACTGAAACCATGGCATATTCGATTTCTAACGTTCTCGAGATTACTCCAGAGTTAAGAATTAACGAGAAAATCTCGACTGAATATGACTGACGCACAAACTTATCACCATATTTTATTTTCCTTAAAGCACAGGTTTATCGAGCGAAGATCTCTTACCATTTGAAAGAAAGTACACTAACCTGGAGGCATCACCGGCATATTTTTAACCTATATTATCATTTATTTTGGTTCTAAGTGTTAGTGTATACTGAAAATATTTATTTGAAGTATGTACATTTATTTCTGGCCAGTTTATTTGAGAATCATTTGAATGTTTACATGTTGTCTAATATTATATATTGTGAACAATCTAGTATCAAATGGGATACATAATATTAGATTGTTAAATATGGTTATATAATATAATAAGGTTCACAGCACAGGTGGTGTTGGACAATCCACTGGTATGGCTGTAGTATTATTTAGATTAGTTTATATTGACTAATAAATAATACTAGTATACTTTGTGTATATTGAACATGATCAAATTTAGAATTGTTCCCTTAATACTGATTAAAAAGTAGAACTAAGATTCTATGTTATTATTAATGCTTAGGTTCTTAATCCGGAAATAGTAATTGACACGTGTATATTATTTACATGCTTTGATTTATATATGAAATAATTCTTTTGAATTATATCATTATATTTTGGGTGATGGAATTATATACATGGTGGATATTATTTATTGAAGGAATCCATGTCCTGATAATATTCAGGTTAATGATGTCCCCTTGAAAGCTCAAAAAGATTTAATTATGTGAAACCCTGCAGGTGGAATTTATTCTGGCATAATTAAATAAAGGTTGAGTGGATGATCAAGGATAAAAGATATTTATTAAATAAATTATCAGTAATTTATTTAATTAATGGACATATGATATTTTAAACATGGGGAATTTAATAAGCAGATAATATTGGAACCGAATTAATTAAATTACGGTATTAGGAAAGGTAGTGCAAATATTAATTCTTTAGTGGATTGAATTAATATTTAATTACATTGGGCTAGGCTCAAGATGTAATTAGAAAACCCAACCTAATTATCCATGGTCCCTATTGTAGCCTATATATATTCTTATTCTCTTCTTGCTTGGCAATTGTGTGAAAACATATTGTAGCCACCAAGGAGCAAGAAGAGAGGATAACTTGAGAAGACGGAGGCCACACTTCGCTCAAGGAAATTTGGGAATACAATAGAAGAGCGTGGAATCAACCATTAACAAGGTAATCCTCTTTTCGTAATCTTTATCGTAAAACGTAGTAACACCCTAAGTCCGTGGTTCCCAATAATTGGTATCAGAGCCTGGTAATGGGTTCTACGTTTTATGATATAATGTCCATGTCGTAATTATATATGCATGTATATAGTGTTTTCCTTGTATTGGTTTTGATGCAGGTTGTTAATCCACTATTATGGCCATGTATATTTTAATTATATGTTTGGATCCCACGTGGTTTAATCGTGGTTAATTTTTGTTTTGGTTTCCACGTGGTTTAATCGTGGTTGTAATTTACACGAGGGTTGATCGTGTTAGAATAGATTTTACAAAATTAGTTTTGTATTAGATCTATTTTTTTTTGTATTGTTCCGGGTATTTTGTAATAGTTATGTGCGATCGGAAATCAATTCCGGTAGTTTTTTGTTCCGCTGTGCGATTACATGGGGCTGCTGGGGCTGCTGGGGCTGCTGGGGGCGTCGGGGCGCGCTTGGGGCAGATTTTTTTTGAGAGCTGGATTTTTTTTCAAGGGCCATAATAGTGGAAAATTTATTTTAATTTTTTCCATTAAATTTTAATTATTGCTTTAATTTATTGATTATGTGTGTCGTTAATTATGTGTGTAATTCTTTTAAAATTGCATGTTTAACTTAATTAGGACGACATGGACATAAAATTTATTTATTACTTTAATTAAATGTTATATGTTGCTAAAATTATGTGTGTATTTTGAATGCATGATTAGACATAATTATAACAACATAGGGCCCCATTTAATTTTAAAATTCCTCAATTTTAATAAAAAAAATTCTAAGTGGGAGAGAAAATTAATATGAAATTAAATCCCATGGTCTCCATTATTGGTTGTAGGTAATTTAACATAAAGACGAATATAAATTATATATACGTCACCCATCGTGGCATGTAATTTATGGTGTCTAGAATGTTATAGAAATTACTAGAACAAACTTCTTAAATTAATAAATTTTGAAAGGAATAAATACGGATTTTCTTTATTTCTGATTTGGGGCGATTTTGTCAAAAACGGGTTTATCGAACTTGTAAGGCTGTGGGTTTTAAGCGAGACCGATGTGACTCCTCCACTACCTGGAAATCAAACCATTGATGAATATTGAATTGAAGTATTCTATTCAAGGCAAAATTACGAATATTGGAAGGTATACACGCCACCCATCGTGGCGTACCAAGTTCCATAGATTTCGAATAATTTAAGATTTGATGATGGTATACACTTAGCTATGAAAAATAATATAGTCCACCCCAACGTGGCATATTGTTTAGTAATAGGACCGAAGTAACATTTAAACAAAATTAGGTGGTATACATGTCACACATCGTGGCGTACCATAAGCTTATGGTGTTTAGATGTTAGTGCATTAAATTTTAATAATTTAGATCTTAATAATTAATGCACCCTTATTTATGTGATGTTTTTATGCATGATTCACAGGATAAAATGGGCTTTAATCCACTATTAAGCATACTTAAGGATAACAAACTTACCGGACCTAACTATATTAAATGGAAACGAAATTTGGACATTGTGTTGACTGCTGAGGAGTACAAGATTTGCACTTATGAACCCAAGCCTGAATAGCCTGCTGCTGATGCTCCTGAAGATGAGAAAGAGTATTATAAACGGTGGATTAAGGCTGATGAGATGTCGCGATGTTACATTCTGGCAGCAATGTCGGGTGTTTTGCAGCATCAGCATCAGTCTATGGCCACTGCTTCGGATATGCTCTTTAATCTCAAGGAACTTTTTGGAGATCAGAATAGGGCTGCTAGGCAAGTAGCCATGAAGGCTTTAATGAACACTCAGATGGCTGAAGGCACACCTGTAAGGGATCATGTTCTCAAGATGATGTCGCATCTGAATGAGATAGAGATCCTTGGTGCTGAACTTGACGGGGAAACCCAGATTGACATTATCCTTATGAGCTTGTCCAAGAGTTTTGAGTAGTTCCGCTTGAATTACAACATGAACAAGAGGCAGTATAGTCTCGCGGAACTGCTGACAGAACTTCAGGCAGCTGAAGGATTATTTCGGCAGAGTGTTCAAGTGAATGTGGCTGAGAAAGGTTCTTCCTCTAAGCCGAAAGGTATTAAGAAGAAGAAAAAGGCTCAGACACAGAAAGCTGTGAAGGCAGTGGGAGTTCAGGGTGTTGTGAAAAAGCCTAAGGGAAAGTGCTTCAGATGCAAACAGTCAGGTCACTGGAAACAGGATTGTCCTCTTCCTAAGAAGACAAACAATACTGGTATGTCTCTTTCTCTAGTTACAGAAACATTTATAGAGGCTATATCTACGAGCACTTGGTGTGTAGATATAGGAGCCACTGATCATGTTTGTAATTCTATGCAGGGGTTCCAACTATCCAGAATGCTTAGAGATGGTGAGATATACGTGTTCATGGGAGATGCTACGAAAGTAGCAGTAGTTGCAGTAGGAGTTATTCATTTATCTTTTGGTTCTGATAGGATTTTGGTTTTGAACAATTGTTTTTATGTACCTTCTTTTAGAAGGAATTTAATTTCGGTTTCTAAACTTGCTTTGGATGGTTATAATGTTTGTTTGGATCGTAATGTTTCTATTATGATGAATAAACAAATTATATGTTCTGGTACATTGCAAGATAATTTGTACATAATTAATCCTAGTCAACCTGCACTACAACTGCAATTTAAGGAATTGAACAACACATCTTCTAACTCTACTAAAAGAAAGGAACCTTCTAGTTTGAACCAAACATATCTTTGGCACTTGAGATTAGGTCATATTAACTTGAGGAGGATTCAAAGACTGGTAGTAGATGGGCCTTTAAGCTCATTGGCAGTGGAGCCATTTCCAGTTTGTGAATCCTGCTTGGAAGGTAAAATGACTAATAGGCCTTTCAAGGCAAAAGGGAATAGAGCCAAACAACTGTTAGAATTGGTTCACTCTAATTTATGTGGACCCATGAATATCCAAGCAAGAGGTGGTTATGAATATTTCGTCACATTCATTGATGATTATTCTAGATATGGGTATGATTATTTGTTGCACCGTAAATCTGAGTGCTTTGATAAGTTCAAAGAGTACAAAGCTAAAACGGAGAAGCGACTTAATAAAAGTATCAAGTCACTACGATCAGATCGTGGTGGCGAATATTGCTTGGAGAATTTAGGGAATATTTATCAGAAAATGGGATAGGATCCCAGTTAACTGCACCAGGCACACCCTAGCAGAACGGTGTAGCAGAGAGAAGGAACCGGGCTCTTTTAGAGAGTGTTAGATCGATGATGAGTTATTCGGATTTACCCAAGTCATTTTGGGGACATGCCTTAGAGACAGCAGCTTATCTTCTGAACTTAGTACATTCTAAGTCGGTTCCTAAAACCCCCTTAGAATTATGGACCGGGGATAAACCGAGTCTAAGACATATTCGAATATGGGGTTGTCCAGCACATGTGCTGAACAAGAACGCGACTAAGTTAGAATCTCGTACAGAAGTAAGGTTGTTTGTAGGCTACCCCATGGGAACGAAAGGATATTTATTTTATAGTCCGAAGAATCGGGATGTCATTGTTAGCACCAATGCAAGATTCTTGGAGGAGGACTATATAATGAATCACAAACCCATGAGTAGTGTCGTTTTAGAGGAACTAGTGGGAGGGACAAATAATACCCATGAAGTTGTAGTACAAGTAGAACAACCACAACATAATGTACAACCTGTCACTAATACCGCACCAGTGCCTCGTCGTAGTGGGAGGGTTGTTCAACAGCCTGATAGATTCATGTTTTTGGGAGAGTCTTCAGACTTGGTCCCTGGTGAACATGATGATGATCCCCGTACATACGAAGAGGCAGTACAAGATAAAGATGCAGATCTTTGGCAAAAGGCGATGGAATCTGAGATAGAATCAATGTATTCTATCAGGTCTGGGAGCTCGTGGAACAACCCAAAGGTATAAAACCTATTGGATGTAAGTGGATCTACAAGAAAAAGAGGGGATTAGATAAAAAGGTGAAAGCCTGGAAAGCAAGACTTGTTGCGAAAGGGTATACTCAGAAAGATGGTATCAATTATGAGGAAACCTTTTCACCGGTAGTCATGCTTAAGTCAATCCGTATTCTTTTATCTATAGCAGCTCATCTCGATTATGAGATTTGACAAATGGATGTCAAGACAGCTTTTCTTAATGGAAGTCTTGAAGAAACCATCTATATGTAGCAACCAAAAGGATTCATTAAGGAAGGCCAAGAGCATCTGGTATGTAAGCTTAAGAGGTCTATTTATGGACTTAAACAAGCTTCTAGAGACTGGAATATTCATTTTGATCAGACAGTCCAGTCATATGGATTTGATCAAAGTCCAAGCGAATCGTGCGTGTATAAGAGAAGTGCAGGTAATGCAGTGGTTTTTCTAGTACTATATGTAGATGATATTTTACTCATTGGAAATAATGTTGAGATGTTGTCATCAGTAAAGGCATGGTTGTTTAAACAATTTGACATGAAGGACTTAGGTGAAGCGACATACATCCTTGGGATCAAAGTTATAAGGGATCGCAAGAAAAGGATGTTGGCTTTATCTCAAGAGCCCTACATTGATGAAGTATTAGCTCGTTTTAACATGCAGAACTCCAAGAAAGGTTTTTTTCCTTTTAAGCATGGAGTTGCTCTATCTAAGAAGCAGTGTCCTTCGACACCTAAGGATATAGAGAGCATGAAAACAGTTCCTTATGCTTCAGCATGTGGAAGCTTAATGTATGCTATGTTATGTACGAGGCCTGACATCTGCTTTGCTGTAGGCATGGTTAGTAGATATCAGTCGAACCCAGGTCAGGAACATTGGAGTGCAGTAAAAACTATACTCAAGTACCTGAGAAGGACTAAGGAGTATATATTAATTTACAAGGCCTCAGATCTATTTCCTTTGGGATATACTGATTCAGATTTCCAATCAGATAGGGATAAGAGGAAATCAACCTCGGGATATGTTTTTACTTTGGGATGTGGAGCCGTAATATGGAGGAGTGTAAAGCAGAAATGCATTGCAGACTCCACCATGGAGGCCGAGTACGTGGCGGCCTCTGAGGCTGCCAAGGAGGCTGTATGGTTCAAGAACTTCCTTTTGGACTTAGATGTGGTACCTAATTTGCCTAGGAGTTTGACGGTGTATTTTGATAACACTGGTGATGTGGCAAATTCAAAGGAACCGCGAGACCACAAAGCAGCTAAACATATTGAACGTAAGTATCATCTCATACGAGGAATCGTAAAGCGAGGGGATATAGTTGTGGCTCATATATCATCAGAAGACAACCGGGCAGATCCTTTCACAAAGAGCTTGCCAACCAAGGTTTTTGACAAGCATGTGGAAGCGATAGGAGTCAGATGGATGGACACATAGATTTTTATGTAATAGTGGATTAAATAAACACTGATGTACACATAGAATATTTTGAGTATAAGTGGGAGATTGTTAGTGTATACTGAAAATATTTATTTGAAGTATGTACATTTTTTTCTGGCCAGTTTATTTGAGAATCATTTGAATGTTTACATGTTGTCTAATATTATATATTGTGAACAATCTAGTATCAAATGGGATACAGAATATTAGATTGTTAAATACAGTTATATAATATAATAAGGTTCACAGCACAGGTGGTGTTGGACAATCCACTGGTATGGCTGTAGTATTATTTAGATTAGTTTATATTGACTAATAAATAATGCTAGTATACTTTGTGTATATTGAACAGGATCAAATTTAGAATTGTTCCCTTAATACTGATTAAGAAGGAGAACTAAGATTCTATGTTATTATTAATGCTTAGGTTCTTAATCCGGAAATAGTAATTGACACGTGTATATTATTTACATGCTTTGATTTATATATGAAATAATTCTTTTGAATTATATCATTATATTTTGGGTGATGGAATTATATACATGGTGGATATTATTTATTGAAGGAATCCATGTCCTGATAATATTCGGGTTAATGATGTCCCCTTGAAAGCTCAAAAAGATTTAATTATGTGAAACCCTGCAGGTGGAATTTATTCTGGCATAATTAAATAAAGGTTGAGTGGATGATCAAGGATAAAAGATATTAATTAAATAAATTATCAGTAATTTATTTAATTAATGGACATATGATATTTTAAACATGGGGAATTTAATAAGCAAATAATATTGGAACCGAATTTATTAAATTACGGTATTAGGAAAGGTAGTGCAAATATTAATTCTTTAGTGGATTGAATTAATATTTAATTACATTGGGCTAGGCTCAAGATGTAATTAGAAGGCCCAACCTAATTATCCATGGTCCCTATTGTAGCCTATATATATTCTTATTCTCTTCTTACTTGGCAATTGTGTGAAAACATATTGTAGCCACCAAGGAGCAAGAAGAGAGGATAACTTGAGAAGATGGAGGCCACACTTCGCTTAAGGGAATTTGGGAATATAATAGAAGAGCGTGGAATCAACCATTAACAAGGTAATCCTCTTTTCGTAATCTTTATCGTAAAACGTAGTAACACCCTAAGTCCGTGGTTCCCAACACTAAGGAGTTCTCATACGAAATTGACTACAATGCGTTCCTTGACGTCTAATCATATATAACGTTTATTCTTTCTTTATGCCATACTATCAAAGAGTCTTCTTTGACATCTATGTCTTGTATCATACCTTCAGAGTAGCTTGAATTCCTTGAGTTATCATTGTTCAACCAAATTTATCTTTTTAGTTCCGCTTTACTTAATATCCGTTCATCTAGAAGTAGTACATACCATTCTAGTTCGACATAATTTATCGTATTCTGAATAATTATGTCAAATTTCAAATCACACAATATTGATTATCTACAATTAGTTTCTGGATCTGATGACGTACCACCATTTCTTTAAGCAACAACTAACCCACTTATGGGATAAACCGTTTAAGCCTAAATGAGAATGATGAGGTTTAAACAACCTATCAATAATAATGCAATTAACTCTTTCCTCACTTTTGGTTCTCAGGTGGCATCACCATGACATTTCTTGGTGAAATATATCCATCTAATCTTTGATGTCCCTCCTTAACTCCTTGATACGTGTAACATTTGCTAATCTATCCCACCATTTCTTTCATCATATCTGGCCACCAATAATTTTCCTTTAAATCTCTATACATATTGGTACTCCATGGATGGATTGAATATCTTGGGTTGTGAGCTTCTTGTCAAATTCTATTCTTCAATTATGTCACTGATGGAATCCCATATTCTGAAATAAAATCTGGGAATGCCTTGATCATCCTTTTGAGTATATATATATATATATATATATATTTTCTAACGATAATATCTTAATCTATTATTTCCCCTAGACATTTCTTTACCTTCTCTAGCAATTCCGGCTGAACAGTCATACTATACATCTTTGCATTGTTAGGTTTGCAAACTCGGGCTTCCAATTTCAACTTTTGAAATTCCTTCTATAATTCTTCTGTCACTGTCGACACGTTCGTTCTTTCCTTTCTGATTAATGCATTTGTTACTACGTTTACTTTTCTTGACATCTTATGAAGTTTCTTTATCACCCTTTTGATTCCATTTCCTTTTCTATCTCCATTCTTTATTCTCATAGCTTATTCAAAACCGAACTCTTGTCATTAATACTCATTTTGTTGTCATATTAAATTAGATATTAATACGAACTTTGATGCTCAAAACATCCCATTCTGAAGTAAACATCAATCATCTATATTAATACCACTTTCGATATTTAACAATAACCTAAGTATCAACATCAATCGAAAACTGAATTAAAACTGTATCTCACACTTTATCCCAAAACAGAAATACTTGACAAATCATTTATTGTATGATTATCACAACCATTTAAAAATAAGATGTTCTTTGATAAAACTTTGTTGCAGATGATAACATCTCCTTGACTGTCTAATGACATCCATATGGGTGTAATTATTAATCTCTGCTTTATTCTATCTCCCTTCTTCCTTTCTTCTCATTGCTTTATCTTAAATCTTTAGCTCTTGAAAACATTCTTCTCACTTGTCCATACAAATGACTTTTTATTTTTCTTGTCCATTATGAAGGGCATCTTCATCCAATAAAACCTAACACATTTGCAGCAATTTCTGAATTCTATCAGCGTCCTTACTTTTCCCCAGTTCCTCATTATTTTGATTTCGGGTTTAAAAGTCACATCAAAATTTGACTTAATCTAATTGGAATCGATCTCCATATAACTGGCCATTAGTTGGTAAAATTAGCCAATTAACTCACTTGATTGATCAATTGCCCCAAGTGATGACTAGCTAAATGAAATCAAAGACCAATTATATATAGTCGAATTGGATGTAACAACCTCTTTCGAGAACCGAGATCACAATTAATTGGAGTATCAACATGAATATCTATGACACATGGAAGTATACTTTCCATCTTTAAAAGTTCCGAAATTTTTTGGGCAGCATCTCCTTTATATTATTGACCACCAGCCAGACTCAAGCCAACATCAATAATCAATCAAATAATCAACAATCAACTCTCAATATACCAGTCCACTTTCACTTTCTAAACTTACCATTTCACTACCTCATGTAATATCAATCAGTATAACTTATGTCTCTAATTCAACTTAAGATTATAACGAATAATTCTTATTATACCATACCTTTTTCTCATATTCTCTGATTATAACAGAATATCACTACTGGGTACAATTATAAATTATTCTAAAATTCTTCTAGTTCATGTTTCAATTCAAGCTCTCTACTTAACAGTTCGTCCATCCTTGGTAATATACACTTGTTCTCATTAATTAACTTGTTCAACCTCTGATGACCAACACCTGGTCTCAACCAACACTCTTAAATTCTTGTGAATAAGTTCATTTGGTTTTAAAGCTTCACATCTTAAAAATTGTTGCAGTCAAACCGCCATCCCTTCATCTCCCCTTATGTCTTTCCATGTTGAACCTTCTTTATCGACCCTGCTACAAGCATAAGTTTTACCACAACTCACTTACTTGAGTGGAAAGCCCAACCATCCCTTGATGAACACACTTAAAGTTTATTCATAACTAGCATTTCTTCAATCCTGAATCTTTATGGCAAATATCTCCCACCTGATTGAGATATACTTCATTTTCACAACATTTTAATCGATTATCTGGTTATTATTAAGAATTTTTTCATTCGCCTTCATTGTCCAATCGATCATTTGCCTCATCTGATACATGCAGCCTTACTTTCTTGTTTCTCTAGTTAATTTACTTTATACAGTTTACTAATTACTCCAATTCACGCCAAAATCTTGGACTCGAAACGTATCATGTATATAGATTTCCGCCTTTGATATAATATCCTTGCAGCAATCCCGTTATCGGCATAATGATTCTTCTCTGCACGTAAATGTCCACCATTCTTCAGCTTGCCATTGCCCACATAACTCTCTTTGTTGTACGGGTTCATTTTACTTCCTTTTAAGATATTCAAAGAAAAGATCTTACACAAGAAGAAATTTGTGTATCTAATTCTGATTGGAAACTTTTTGGTAAGGGATAAGAGTACAAGGAAATAATCGGTGAAATTCATGAATCAACAAATCAAGATTTAAGAAGAAAAAATGAATAATGATTTGAATAGGAATGAGACAACCATATTAGTAATCAAGATGGCCTGTCTTTCATACCATATGGCACACAACACATGATTAGGTGGCGGCCCACCAGACTCTTTGTCATTTCGACAAATCGTCACACCATAACACTGCTTGTCCCAATTAGGAAATAATATTTTGAAGAAGGAATGATTTGAAAGGGATTCAACAATCACCTTATAAAGCTGATCATGAAAGAAGTTCATACTTTACTCGAGATTTATAAGAATGATAAGAAAGATTGATATCCTTGGTCGTCATCCACATTATATCTGTTTACAGGTTCAACGCTTGTCCGACCAATAGGTCCCATGCCGAATCGTATATCAACTTTAGAAAGTTCTCAGAAATGCTTTCTTGAATCGATCATTAAAATAATTTCCCATTTATTAGGTCTTGTATCTTTAGCGTCACGCTTCCACGTTCATATACGATTTTATTTGCAATCTTACGAGATTTACACTCATAACTTCAAATTTCGCTTATGCTGCTAGTCGTTCAACTTGTCGCCTCTTTTGCTAATAACGTTCTCCCTTTAGAAGTTCTAGAGATTTCTTTAATCTTCTTTGCTCGTACTCAGCTTCTCGTGAATCAACATATTCCTCGTACTCTAATCGTTTCAGAAATTGGATGAACAGTTTCTCCGTAATAGCGGGTCCACTTGGTCTTCTAAACGAACCATACCAATTTCTAGAGCAAGTATTCGTCTGGATAATCTGAATCTTATAACAAACAAAGAACTCAAGTAGTAATTGGACAACCAAGTTTTTAAAACTTATTTTGTTAAGAAAATCTCTTTTTAAAAACTGGTTTAAATTTTGAAAATCATACACCTGGTCGTCATTACTATATGAGTTGGTTGTCGTTCTTTTCAACCACTACCAAGTATCAAATTGAGAACACCATCTGATAAAAGCTCATTCATTTTTGTATATCCTCTATTTCTTGTTGGGTCCTTTTTTCCTTTATTGATCAACAAAACTCCAGTTACCGTTGCATACTATCTTATTCGTAACTTCACTTCTAGTCTTCCATACTGGTAATATTCCCATCATCATCTATTACGGTTGCTAAGTATAACAAATCTATCCAGTAATCATCAGATTTATTTTATAACACATGGTCGATTTATATCACACTACGTTTATACGTATCATGTTTAATCATAACATCATCATATAATTTTCAAGAAAACTCTCAATTTCCAATCCTCTCAAATTTCCTTAAAGATCCATCTAGATCACTCCACAAGATAATCGTGGGTGGCATACTCATTAGTAGCTCCATATAACCTGGTAGCAGCTATCCTTTGGAATAACTAAATTCTCTCTCTAGGTTCCTTCCCACTTTTCTTAATACCTCGTACACTCACCATATGCTGTAGCTCTCGAATCCATCCTCATATAGGTGTTGTTACTTCATAAGACGAGTTTTAAACGGATGTTATAGAACATGGTGTCGAGTAGACAGAAAAGATACACTTACAGCTGAATATCCGGTAGAACCAGAATCAGCATGTGGGGGATTCTCAAATAGATAGTCTCGCATCAGAGAATGAGATAATAACATGAAAAGGTACGTTTGCTGCAACAGGAAGTGACATGGCTAACACTGGTGGACGAGCAAGGCGTGAATCAAATGATAGTCTTCTGACTGAAAGCTCCGAATGATCGGACGATCTAGGGATAAAAGAATCTTCCATTGCCGCCATCTAGAAATCGCGTTGCTAGATAAGGATCTCGAATCTCATCACGGGTCGTACTAAAACCGAATATTTGATTGCACTCAACCTCTCGATGTTCTATCTTTCTATTTCCTAATCCTAATCCTAACCCCCTATCCATTCCCAATAATCTAGGCTTGTTTCAGTGACTTAAAACCTGTGGATCTGATACCAACCCGTGGCACCCTCCAAACCCGGGTCAGAAGGTTGGGGCTCACAACACACACCATAATATTTAAACATGTATATAAAGTATTATATGCACTGACCCTTCTTTACACAACCACGGATCGCAACAGGTTAAAGTATGAAACAAGCCATAATCTTAACTGTTATTACATCGCATCAAATCCCAACTAATTTACCTTACAATGGCTAAGGATATTGTACTTACAATCTTACACAACTCATCTATAATATAAAGCTCCTGCTAGCTCGATCCAGCTTAACCGGAAATTCTAGCTCGCACACTGGACAGGGAATCCTCGTTACCAATAATTTCCTTTTCAATTGTTGAAAACATAAAATGTTTTGCAAGAGTGAGCTTACTAGCTCAACAAGTAATACTAGCAGCAATTGAGGTTAAACAATCACCAATTGTAATGATTTAAAAGAATCAAGTTTCTGAATACGCAATGATTAGAATTGGATATTCACTTTTCATTTTAAAAACCAATGTTAGGCTGCTAATCAGTCACGCATTAACCCCGAGCAAGGCTCCCAACTTTGCTCTATATACTGGATCCAAGGCATACATTGGCCTATTATGACCACGAATCTGGTCTGACCACGAATCTGGTCCACATTTATAAAAACATCCAATTCTAAAATAATTCAATATGATAACCAATGTAAATCAATAAGCTGAATCATAAACAACATTTATCTTGAAGCATATGGTGATTCATAACACCATGAAGGTATAACAGGGAATTCAAAAAGATTGGCTTTTAATCAAGAAAAGATTCAGAAAATAGAAGACCAAGGGTTCAAGAGTTTCAAGAATTGGTCTTCTGTTAAACAAGGAATAAGGGTTGGTATGCTAAGAAATTCAATATCAGAGTCAGTATGTGGTAGATATGTATTTGTGGAGTAGTATCGTATGTGTATGGCTCGTATCTGGAAATTCAATAATCAATGGTTTATGAAGAATAAGGCTTATGGCTCAAGATCAATAAGAATCAGGGTTCAAGGTTAAATAGTTTAAAGTGATTGCAATATAAAACATGAGTTATTTTGAATAATAGCGACATATTATGAAAAAGTTCGAAAATATTTGCAATATATCTTGAAGAAGGTTTAGAAGTACTTGCCTTATCACCGACGATTTCCACTTTACTTGTACTCATCTAATAGTTTTACTCATTAACCACTTTCCTTCTCTTTCTATGCCTTGCTTCTATTTATCAATCACTTGCCTTCTCTTTCTACGTTTCAATTCTATTTATGGATCACTGGTTTCCATTTCTATACCTTGCTGACTCTGCTAGGAATTACAAGTTTCTATCAATTATTCATACTCATATTTTTTTAATCGTCACATATACGTCATAAGCTTTTATCTACCCTTCATTTCACCGAAATCCGATTTACGGATTGAAAGTTATGACTGAAACAGTCAAACAATAATTACATAAGCATATAACACATTAATCAGATAGCACGTAGCATATAGCTCGCAAGATATTCGATCAAAATAATTTTTTTCATAGAAGATTCAGGGTCAAAATGATTTTTCAGGTATTTAATACGAATTTTTGAGCATTTTTCGGAATAAAAATTGGACTCCGAATCATTTTATAATTAAATAATAGGGTCCGAACACCCGAATTTGACTTTAAAATAATTTTATAATAATTATCGAGCTTTAGAAATAATTTAAAATAATATTTTAAAGCTCGAAACTATTTTTCAGAATTTTATATCAATTTTAAATAATTAAATCTAATTATTAAATCAATTAAAATTAATTAATTATTAATTAAATTAATTAATTAATATTTAAATCAATTGACTAATTAAATAATTAATTATCAACTAAAATTAATTAATTAATTAATTAAGATTTATTTTAGAATAAAAATAATTTTCAGAATTGAAAATATTGATTTTTCGATTTTAAAAAAATGAATTTTAAATAATTTTAGAAAAAGAAATATCAGGTAACAGATTTTTAGAATTAACTTCCGGGTAAAACAGATCGAAGCCGGGTCAGAAATTAAACCCATCGGGTCTGAAATCGGGTCACCATGAACCCAAGAGCAAGCCGGAAATTCGCAGAATCCGACGAGTCTTCTGGATTTCGGCGAACCACGATTGACCCCCATAACAACCTGAATCTCTTAATTCCTGATTTCTATATAAAAACGGATGATTGATTATGAAAGGAATTTTCGATAGCTTCATTTTGATATGTTGCACGCCCGAATCGGAGTTCGTTAACGCCTTCGTTCGTACGTTTGATTCTCAAGAACGCGATATTAATTCGACATTTTCTTTATATTTTACGGGGTTTTACTGAATGATTATGATTATACGAATAAAATGAAATGATAAAAGGGCTATATACTTCAAAAAATCTACAGATTCAATCTCTACAAGGCCAAGTCTTAGCATTGCAAGACTCCAACTCTTCTCTCACTGCACAAGTTCAAGCCCTGACATCTCTTGTCAAAAGCCAACAAACAGACATCCAGACCCTGGCGGACTCTCATAAGCATCTTCAAATGCAGAATTCTATAGCTTTGGGAGCCATCATGGGCAAACTCAACATACCACTACCTTCTCTACCTGAATAGGTAAGGCCTGAAATCCCTACTCCCTTCCTCATGCCTGCCAACAAGACTAAGGGGGAGATAGAGACTAGATTGACACAATCAAGATCATCTCAACAGGTTTAGGGTGCTGAAAAGAATTTGAATAAAGAATTAGATCTTGACATGGAGAGACTTATTAGGGTTGCTGAAGGACATAGTCTGAGCATAGAATTTGATGAACTACTCAAGGCCCTAAAAGCTTCTCTCAACAACAATCACTTCACATACAAAAAGGCCCTGGATAAGGCAATTAATTTTATAAGAGTGATCATGGTCAATCAGGACAAATTTTTGTAAAAGAAGATAGTGATCAATTCAAATGACTCAAGGACAGACAGATATATGAAGGTGTCCCTCAATTATCTTGTCTCAAGAAGGGCATCTGAATTGGATATCTTCATCAACAAAGTCAAAGTTATAACTCATGAAGATACCTTGTTATTAACTTAATTGAGAAATGCTCAAGTGGCTGCTTTTCCTGAAGCATATCTACAGCCAAACAAGGGTATAACATACATTTGTCCAAACACCAAACAATTCAAACATTTTCAAATCCCCAAGTAGTGTGTCATGAGTAACAAGAAGCTTATCGTGATCCTAGAAACTTGCTTAAAAACCAAGAAGAACAAGAACTTTGATGACCTGGAGATGATAAAGATGTTAAGGAGGTATTTGAATGATGCTGAAGCCAACTTGCCCAAAACTCAAATCAACAAGGATGACTTGGATCATGATGAGCAGAAGAAAGATGATCAAAATCCTTCTGGCTCAAATCCAAGTCAGTCCACTAAGCCATCTGGCAGCAAGGGTGGTGAAAAGGAGAAGGAGGATGATAAGAAAGTTGAATAGAAGAAGAGAAAAAGTGAGAGGAGGAGCAAAAAGAATCATGATAGCTCAGAAACATAACAAGCCCTAAAAATCCAAACAAAACTAGCTCAAACCTCAGCTCAACCTACAACATCAACTATCTCAAACATCAAACCACCTCAAATCTCAAAGCCAAAATAACTGTACAAATAAACAGCCAACTCTTTCCTAAAAATTCCAATCACCACAAGCCAGACAAATCTCAAGAAAATGACAACCCTACCTTTATCCAAACCCTCACTGAAAATCAAGCACAAATTTGTTGGGAGAAAGCCTAAGAAAGTTGAGCCTACAAAGAAAGGAGAAGTCACTGAAAAGGCCATCTGAAACTGTTTTAAGGAGTCTGACTTTCTACCTCTAAATTGGTGCACCTAATTGGTGCACCTCAGATGAAGATTATTTCCAACATCTTGCTGAAGAAATAGTTAAAGTTTAAGTTGTATCCCTGAGAGAAGTTAGAATTTATTTTGAAGATGGGTCCTTCACTTTTCTTGGCAATGACTTAATGGATTCTCTGTCTCCCACAGAAATTAAGAGAGTAATAAGTTTGCTAAAGGACAAGGATACTGCTACAAGGGCATGGAGATCAGCTCTAGCGGAATGGTTGATTGAAAGGGAGGAAATAAAGAAAATAAATGAGGATGAAGCTGAAGAGAGAATGAGGAAGTATGATGAAGAAATTGAGATGTTTATAAAAAGATCAGAAGAGCTAAAGGCCAGAGGAATGAGCAAAATCTCTAAGGATGGGAAATTTCTAAACATCAGAGCTGGTGGTTTCTCAAGGTTTAGAATAGATTTTCTAGACAGCGGTTATCTCAAGGTATCAAGGCAAAAAAATTTAGAAGCTCTAAGTGGAACACCTATAATAGAAGAACTTGAAATTCTAGATCACTTGAAGGATCTACTTAGAGAAGAAGCTGACACAAAAACTGTCTTTACCAGATACTTGTAACCATTGAACCTTGTAAATCTTATGTTGTACAAAAGTTGTAATTCTATCAAGCTTTGTGTATTAAGTTTACTTTCCATCATTTTAAACTTGGGGTTAGTCTTGTTAAAAGGCATGAATTTGTGTTAAACAATCTTCTCACAAATTGGGGGAGATTATTGTGCAAGACATGCCTGTACTTTAACAAGACTAAGACAATATGTCAACCCTAAGTAAGTTATATTATTATCTTAATTTGTATTTTGTAGTTGTAACACTTAAAGTCTGTAAAAATGTTAAAGGAGCAGACTGGAGTCTTTTTCAATAAACAGTGTCAAGCCTAAGAATTCTATCTGGAAGAAGATCAAGAAGATCACGCCTCAGAAGAATTATGAAGAAGCTTGGAGTTGAATAAATGTGTTTTAGGAAAAAAATTCTAAGTTAAGATCTCTACAAGTCACATATTTAGTGTTGTATAGAAGTCATTCGAGAACTCAAAATGACTTAACGAGAAGTCAGGAAATGCACTAGAGAACTCACAGAGATATCGATAAGACAACTTGAAGACATGGAGTTTGGAGATATCGACAAGTTATATCTTCACTAGAGAACTCATAGTTATCGACAAGTCAACATTCATTAAAGAACTCTGAGTTATCGTTAAGTCAAATTCCACTAGAGAACTCAGAGATATCGAAAAGCCAAAATTCACTAGAGAACTCTGAATTGTCGACAAGTCAAATTTGACTAGAGAACTCTGAGTTATCGATAAGTCAATAAGCCATTAGAGAACTCAGAGATATCGATAAGTCAAAGTGAAGATATGAAGACTAGAGATTTCTACAAGACAAATTCTATTATAGAGAACTCAGAGAACTCTACAAGTCTAATTTGCTATGGAGTATTAGAGATCTCGATAAGCCAATATACTTATCGAGATGTCAAGTTCTCTATAGGCCAAATGGAGATCTCGAGGTAAAATCTCAAAGTACAAAATTGCAGATCAGTTCAATATCCAAGATTAACAATTTAACAAACAATCCAAACAGCTGGATTGACAAGTCTACAAAAAACTGCTTGAAGGATGTGCAAGATCAATGGTGAAGATTAACTGACAAAGGTAGATCAAAGTTAACACAAGATGCTAAGATATGCTAAGCCAGAAATAAAAGATATATTTTTTTATAAATGGAAATGACAAGTGACTGTTTACTAAAGCTAATAGCATGTCTTATTGTAAACTGTGCAAACCAGCAGTTAACTGAATAATAAAGTTAACACTGGTCCTTTAGTCAGTTGTACCAATTTAGATAGAAAATCTTGTAACACTCTCAAGAAGAAGCTAAGTTCTTTATCAACAAAGAGCCTAGAAATTTTGTAGCAAAAGATTCTTAATTTTAATATAAAATTAAGTGAGTTTTGAAGATTTGTGTTCTTTATTTTCTGCAAGCTTAATTTCTGCATGAACACATTTTTACTAAAAGATTTGATTTACTTTGTTCAACCATAAAAGATTCAAGAGAATCTCAAAAACAGTAAAACACATTCATCCCCCTCTCTGTGTGTTATTCATTTCCTAACAGCTGGTGAGCAATCCACCATTCCAAATTTCTTCAGAAGATCTTTAACATACTTAGTTTGACTGATGAATCCCATCATTTCTTTGGCTTACTTGAAGACCAAGGAAATATCTTAACTCTTCCATCATGCTCATTTCATATTCACTTTATATGAGTCTTGAGAATCATTCACAAAGATTTGAACTTGGATAACATCATCACCATGTTGCTTATAAAAGAGAGTTTTATCAATTGTGCCTCTAGTGAATCCATTTTTGATCAAGAATTCTGAAAAAGTATCATACCATGCTCTAGGTGTTTGCTTCAAACCATAGAGAGCCTTTAAGAGTCTGTATACAAAGTTGGGAAATTCTGGATCTTCAAAGCCAGGAGGTTGTTGCACATAGATTTCTTCTTGTAGTTCATCATTGAAGAATGCACTTTTTTATGTCCATTTGATACACTTTAAAATTTGAGTGTACATCAAATGCAAGAAAAATTCTTATGGCTTCAAGTCTTGCAACTGGAGCAAAAGTTTCATCATAATCAATTCCTTCTTCTCGTGAGTAGCATTTAGCAACAAGTCTTGCTTTATTTCTGGTAACAACACTATTTTCATCCATTTTGTTCATGTACACCCATTTTGTTCCAATGATGCTTCTATCTTTTGATGTAAGAACCAACTCCCAAACTTTATTTCTTTCAAATTGATTTATCTCTTCTTGGATAGCAGTTATCCAATCTGGATCAAGAAGAGCTTCTTCAGTTTTCTTAGGTACGATTTAAGATAAAGAACAAACATAAAGACATTCATTTGCAGTGACACTTCTACTTTTCACACCAGCACTGGGATCACCAATGATAGTGTCCCTAGTATAACTTTTATCCCATTTTATGGTGTGTTGATTTTGGTGACTAGAAGTGTCCTCATTTTCTTCATTATTGTCATGACTTGCAAAACCATCATCTCTTTCTCCCCCTGAGTTTGTGCTATGAAATTTAGGCGAGGTTCTTTCTTGAGAAGAATTCTCATTTAAAGAATTCACTAGATCACTAGCTTCTTCTTCTCTGGAGTCTGCATTCTTTCTATCTCATCTTCAGAATCACTGTCAAGATTGAGATTTTCAAATTTCAAGGCATTCCAAGCCAGGATACTTGTCATCATCAAATATCACATATGTGCTCTTCATTTTTTTGCTCTAGCACATAGACCCTTTAAGCAGTCCTTTCCAATGAGTAAGGAAGAAATATAGCTTCAAATACTTTGGAGTCAAATTTTCCAACAAACTCAGAGTTGTCTTTTAACACAAAACATTTGCTTCCAAACACATGAAGATGTTTAACTGTATGCTTCCTCTTTGACATGATTGAGTAATGTGATTTGACAATTCTCTTGTTTATCAAGTATTTATTTTGAGTTTAACATGTTGTGTTAACAACTTCTTCCCAAAAGCTAGTAGGCAACTTGGCATCCTGTAACATTATTTTTGCAGCTTCAACGTTATGTCTTTCAACCACACTATTTTGTTGAGGTTTTCTTGGAGTTGAGAAATCTTGAGTGATGCCCCTGTCTTTGCATAAATCATTGAGTATATAATTTCTGAACTCAGTGTCATTATCACTTCTCAATCTTTTCACAAATTTGTGATCTTCAGC
Source organism: Apium graveolens (assembly GCF_009905375.1). Taxonomy (NCBI): domain Eukaryota; kingdom Viridiplantae; phylum Streptophyta; class Magnoliopsida; order Apiales; family Apiaceae; genus Apium; species Apium graveolens. Next base: position 234,891,986 of record NC_133651.1, on the reverse strand, counting down.
CTATTTCTCAATCTTCTTTATATGTTCAATGATAATGTGTGGAGTTTCATCTTCTGAATGCATAAATTCCATCTAAGTGTAGCTTGAGTAGTCATCCACCATTACTAGTGCATATCATTTCTTGGAGATGGACATGACAATCACATGACCAAACAAATCCATGTGGATAAGTTATATAGGAGCATTAATAGAATTCACAGACTTGCTTTTGTGACTTGATCTTTTTATTTTTCTCTTCTGACAAGCTTCATATCCTTCATCTTGAACAAACTCCAGTAGTGGCATGTCTCTCGCTAATTCTCTTTTCACAAGAATATTGATTGCTTTGTAGTTTATGTGAGAGAACTTTTTATGCAATAGTTTGCATTGATCACTAGATGTCTTGGTATAGAAGAACACACTTTTTCCTTATTTGCTGAATCCATATCTGTCATAAACAGGCTTCCTTTCCTTACTCCCTTGATAGTAACTTCACCAGTTTTCCTCTTTGAGATTGTACAATTTTCTTTATTAAATTTAACATTGAAACCTTTATTTGTAAATTGGCTGATACTTTAAAGATTGACCGCAAGTCCTCCAAGCAGTGCTACATCTTGAATGATACTATTTTCTTAGATTAAATTGCCATATCCCATTGTGAATCATTTTTTGTTGTCTCCAAAGGTCACCAAATGGCCAACCATCTCCTCAAACTGTGATAGCAGGGCTTTATCACCTGTCATTTGTCTGGAACAACCACTATCAATGATCCACATGACTTTATTCTCCCTGACCTATTTTTAGCTACCCAAGCAGTGTTGGGCACATTCTTCTTCTTTGCGGAGTTAATAGGAGTAGAACTTGAGTTATCAAAAGAATCAATTTTCTTAGTTTGATTAACATTCTCATTTTTGACCATATATCTAAGATTAAGTTCTTTTAGATCTTTTCCTAGTTTATGATAACTAGTCATAACCTTCATGTTGCATAGAATGTAATCAAATTTGTCACAGAAAGAATAAGGGTCATCTGCTTGAGTTTCATTGTACTTGCATGCCATATGTTTTGGCCACATATTTGACATTGCTTTCTAGGGGCATCTGAAATATAAGCATAATTGTTGCTTTTGTTGATTCCTATCTTTCCATTTATGTTCATCATTTTTTTCCCGTGCTTTCATTTGTTGCTTCTGTTTTATGTGTCTTGAGGACTGGACTAGTCTCATGATTTTTCTCACTTTCAGTGTTGAGAGTTGATTTATTATTTTTCTTGCTCTCATCCTTATCTGCAATTTCTTGCTTGATGATGAATTCTTCTTCACTGAAATTCACCTCACAGGCTTTAAACAAGGGTGAATTCACCTTTTGAAGCCTTATAGGAAATTCCTTGTTCACACTTTCTTTGCCTTTATCAACTTAGTTTTTCTTTTGAGATGAACCGGCCTCATAGTCTACTCCAATTGCTATGTTAGCACAAGGTTTGTTATTTTCATGATATTGGCCAACTAACTCAGAAGCATATTTAAATGACTTCAGTTTAAGTTCATTTTTCTCAATCTTATTTCTCAGTACAACCTCCATCTCCTATGCACATTTCAGCTTATTGTTATGATATTCATTTTTATTGCCTAACAGACTCTAGGCTCACAAGCTGCAGTTCTAGTTCTTGTTTCTCAATTTCCAGTTTCTCATTCAGTTTAGCTAATTTATTCATTTCCTCAGTGGCAACAAGCATACTTGTATGAATATGAAACATTTCCATACTCATCTTTGCAATAATTTCTTTATGTTAAGAGGCATTCAAATCAATGATGGTCAAGATAGGTATCTCAGTTTTTAATGTAGATGATTCTCCTTCCACTAAGGCCATAAGGGCATAATTTCCAAACTATTCACTGTCTTCTTCATCATCTTTGTCATCTCAACTTTTTCTCTCAATAATATAAGCTTTTCCCTGTTGTTTCTTCAGAAATGCTTCATATTTAGCTTCAAGCTTCAGGTAAGCCTTATCTTTCTTCACCTTCTTTGGTTTTCCACGTTCTGTGACAAAGTGACCAAGCTCATCACAATTATAGCATCTAATCTTAGATCTGTCCACAGATCCTGATTTGTAGCCACCTTTGCCAGTCGTGTTTGTCGAGAATTTCCTTTCCAATTATTGTTTTAGGAGGACCGACCTTTGCCTTTAAAAGATCTTGGCTTCTTGAATCTTATATTTGAAAAATTTCTTGCCAAGTAAGCCATGAATTGGTCCATTTCATCCAATTCCTCAAGAGTATAAAACTCTTCTTCTCCTACTTTCGGAAAGACTTATTTCTAGGAATCCTTGTATTTCTCCTCAATAGGCTGCACCGCTTGAATTTGAGAATCCGTTTCATTTTCTGGTCATTTGCTATCAATGCACTTGTTACATCAACAACATGCCCTTGGTTTAACTTCAATGACTTTCTCTGCACTATTTCAAGTTCATAAGTTTCCAAAACTCCATACAGAACTTCCATGGTTATTCTGCCTAGTCCCTTCCTGCCCTTATTGAAGACATCTTCTGTTCTAAGTGATCAGGAAGAGTGAGTAGAAACTTCAGGTTTACTTCCCCAGTGTCGTAGAACTTGTCATGCAAGTGCAAGTCAGTAATTAGTTTGCTAAATCTCTCAAACACCTCAGTAATGCCTTCTTTAGGGTTTGCCTTAAAACCCTCATATTATGAAATATAGATTCTTCTTTGGTTTGAACTCACTTCCTCAGTACCTTCATACAAGAACTTTATCTTCTCCCATATTTGCCTGGATGACTCACAGTTGATAATGTTATTTTACTGTCAAGTGAGACCTTCTCCTTCTATGGTTCAGTGTAGGTGGATGGATCTGTTAGAGGATAGTGATCAGGAACAACAACATTACCTGGTGTTGCTTCAGGTACCCTTACCATAGGAATGAAGGGTCTATGCTTGAGGATCTCAAGATACAGTGGATGAGCCATCTTGATGAACAACATCATCTTCTTCTTCTATAGAGTGCAGTTGCCTTTGTCAAAGACATAGATCTTGATACTACTAAGTTTTTATGCACTCATACTTCCAAGATCTAATATTTCTACTTTCATATTTTGCTTTGATACCATTTGTTAGGTATAAAATGCACACAGGGGGGGGTGAATGTGTGTTTCTTGATTTTTCTTACTTAAAAATTAAGTTTGGTGTTTAGGCTATGAAATTTAACAGCTAGATATTATTTGTAGTGATAATTGACTTAATGTAAAAGACATAGAAGCAATTATCAAAACTTACTTGATCTTTTATTAAAAAATCAAAGTAGTAGTGCTGAAAATCTATGTTTTTGAATAATAAGAACTCAACTACTTCTCTTGAGAGAATACAAGATTTCTAGATCTATTTTGTTACAACTGAACAAAGGACCCGTGATGTATTTACAGAGCAACATGCACAGTTTACAGAAATTGCACTAAATAGATTAACACAGTTTCTAAAGCAAATTTGTCTATTTTATTTCAAGTTCTATATATTTGTGTAGAATCTATCAGGTTTGTTACACTCCTTTGTCCAGTTCATCTTGGCATTTGATCTTGCACTCTTCAAGTTGCATTTGTAGACTTTCCATTTCAGTGATAAAATGGTTTATTGACTGATAATATTAGATCTTCAAGTTGGTTGCATTCTGAAATTGAAGCTGTTATCGAGATCTGCATTGATGTATAGAGATGTCTCATATCAACATGTAGAATGACTTATCGATATCTCCACTTCTCTAAAAGTGTTATAACTTGTCGATATCTCCAGTTCTCTATATGCAGTTTGACTTGTCGATATCTCCAGTTCTCTATATATAGATTGACTTATCGATATCTCCAGTTCTCTATATGCAGTTTGAGTTGTCGATATCTCCACTTCTCTACATATACTTTTGACTTGTCGATATCTCCACTTCTCTACATATATTTTTGACTTGTCGATATCTCCACTTCTCTGCATAGCCTTGGACTTCTCTATAAATATAATGACTTCTCTACAAGTTGAGTGACTTCTCTATAATCTTAACTGACTTCTCGATAGACTTCTCGACATGACTTGACCTGTTACTTCTTGAAACTTGATTTCGAACATTTTTTAATCTACAACATTATTCTTCACCAAGCAGTTTATCTTTATATTGAGCCATGATCAGGTTTGATCTTCTTCCAGAAATTTATTCCAAGCTTGTTGGCTGTTTACTAAAAAAATACTCCAGTCAGGTCGACTTAAAATTTTACAGACTTAAAAAACATCATTACAGAATATATAAAATTACAAGTCAACTAAATCTTGGGATTGTCAAAGTGACTTAGTCTTGTTATGTGAAGGCATGTCTTGCACAACAAAAAGGAAATAAGAAGAATCCTTCGGAAAAGTCTTAAAGCAAGAACAAAGAAAATGAGGTGGCTAAGTTAAAAAAGTTGTAAGAAAAAAGAGAAAAAATCTGGAAAGAAGAATAAGCTAAGATTAAACTCAAGATCCATAGGAGAATCCAACTGGAGAAATAAAGGCTATTGGGTAAGTCTATGCCAAAGCGAACCCAAAGGGATCCTATCACGGAGACAATATATGATGATGATGATGATCAGCAGGATCTTATGGACATGATCTATGAACTTAAGAAAAAGGTGGGAAGGCACTTCGGGCTGGGAATTTAAGGGATCCTGACCCCCTTCAGTCATTCACTAGAAGTAACACCCTGGTAAAAAAATTCTCAAATAATACAATTTTGACTCTTTCGATGGGATGAGAGACCCAAAAGAGCATTTTAACTATTTTGAACAGATAGCCCTGATCTATTACTACAATGATCTAACTAAGTCCCAGTTCTTGCATCCACACTCAAGAGAGGGGGATCAGATATGGTTTAGTAGGATCCCTTCACAAAGCATCCATAATTGGAAAAAGTTCACAGAGTCCTTCCTTAGAAGGTTCCGGGAAAACAAGACTAATGAGTTGCACATGTGCCATCTGGAAATGATCCGACAATATGACAATGGAGCTCTCTAGACTCATACGAGGTGGTTTCAAGAAATAATCAACAAAATCTCAAACTTAGATGAAAGGGAAGAACTAAGCATCTTTTAGAGGTATTTGGATCTGGAGCGTAACAAGAGGTATGCGGTAGAGCTGATCAACTAGGAACCTCAAAGTCGGGCTGCGGCGTATGCCATGGCTTCCAGATTCATCAAGGAGACAGACGTGCTCCAGGTTGTGAAAATGACCCAGAATGGGGGCTCAAGAAATAAGAATACTGATGACCGGCCGAAAGGGGATTACCATATGGATAAGAAGTTTCAACAGAACCAACAAACCAACTTTGTTTAGAATACTCCCATCTTCTAGAGACTTGGTCCTATGATTGATTTCAAAAGTGACCCCGGTCCTACCGTACGCACAAGGGAACCAAAACCAGAGTCGAGTGGACGCCGTTAAATCGAAGCTGGGCAGAAATCTTGAAGTTGATCTGGGATAAACCTTTCTGTTATCCAACCAAGCCAATACAAACTCCCCCTAATAGCCGGTCTTACCAGCGCAACTGCGACTATCATGAGACCTGTGGACACAAAATGGAAAATTGCCTTTCTTTGAAGTATTATACCAAAGACCAAATGAAGAAGGGGAACCTGGGGCAGTACATAGTCCGAGAAGCAAATGAAAAAGGTGAAGGATCATGAAAAAGCAAAAATACGGTGAATGTGGTCCTATGAGGATCCCACTCACCTCCCCATGGCCTGAACCCAGGAGGTGAAGTCTTGTCCGTCCAGTCATTCCCTAAACTGGTCATTATTTTAGCAACAAGGATTATGAGGGAGTTAATCTGAACCACAACGAAGCTTCGGTCATGACCTTAGATAAATTTCACAATGAAGTAAGGAGAATGTTGATTGATAGTGACTCATCAGGGAATATTCTTTTCAAACACACTGTGGATCCCATGTAGCTGGGAAGTGTTCGATCGAATGAGTGCCGAGAAAACCCCCCTCTATGGATTCGGGAATAACCTACTCCCGATCCAGGAAACTTTGTACCTCCTGCTTCTATTTGGAGATGCTCCATACCAGGGTCACTCATGTAGTAAAGTTTTATGTTATCAACATTCCTTCCTCTCATAATAGAATAATAGGTCGTCTAACTATGACCAAAATGTTGGGGTTCGTGGCACAAATACAGCGGAAAAATAAAAAATAAATATGAAAAATGAAACCCCAAACACAGGATCCATGCGAAGCAAGACATTTAATTTGGAGATTAGATGTTTATCTTAAATAAAGTTTTACGTATGATTGTAATGGAAGTTTCAATCTTGATGAATCATAACAACCCTCCTTGTGAAGATCTGCTCTCCAAGGTATCCACATGAACGTCCGATCGTCGAACGATCACCGGAGCCAATACTAGCCAATTTTGGTTGCCTCTTCCTCTCTCTCTCTCTAGCCTCTATAAGATGTAGAGCTTCTAGGGTTTTTTCTCAAAAAACGTGATGTGACTAGTAACCCTACTAATATACATCTTAATGTATATATAGAGGGAGAGGATTAAGGCCTAACCCTAAACCTAACGGGCTTCTGAAAAATGACCCATTCTGATTTCGGGTTTATATTACTATTAAAATCGAATTCTGATATATATACAGTTAATCAAGTCTCACTTAATTAATTTAATAGTTAAATTTGAATTAATAATAATAAAATATTTAAATTCATAATTTAAATAACACTCCACTTTAAACATTCTTTGTGTGGGACCCTTTAGGTTATTATTACGTTGACAATAATTTTATTTTCTAATAATAAAATTATAAACAATGAGTGGCATCTAGTAATACATCATTGCTACCCAAATAACAATAATTCGTGATTCAATTAAACCTTTCGTGAATAATGTGTAATGTAATATAATCCCTTTAGCCTTATATTATAGATCAAACTCGAGGCATGTATTGTGTCATCCTTTGTTAACGTTTACTCCTTGTTTCCTTGATAAATGAGTAAACTATTAAACAAATCAGTATTTGAGTACGGCCATGCATTTTATAGTCTTACTCAATCAAGATTTAATTAATATCATTCCTTAATATAGGAGGGCTAAATCCCATCTAGATCATTCATATTTCTCATACGATTTATAATATACCCAATGTCTACTTTTATTATTACCCGGTCAAGGATAACTTTCAATAATATCAAAGTATATCAATTCTCGTATAGAAATATATTGACTTCAGGTCTAAGGACCAATATATCATTATCACTGTGTTATTAAGTTATGATACTATAAACATGTATTATCTCAATCCAGTACCATATATCTAATATATGTGCCTGTGTTTTGAAATTAGTATCACCATACCTATGATCAATGAGATGTGATCATCAGTCAACAAACACACTAGTCTCAATGTATTTGTTATTGTCCCTTAACAATAATACTTGACTAGGGACCTTTAGAAATATCAATACTATTCTCATAATCTCATTTCTAAGTCATGTACTTAGAAGTATAGATTTTTATATCATATTTGAAGGACATTTATTAATCTAACATTTTATTGCAGAAAATGAAGATATAATAAATTACTAAAGAATAATCCATAAAATCATAATTAATAATCCAAATTTCTCATAACATAAACATAATAGTGTTGTCTATAGGGCACAAACACTAACACAAAATTCAAGCTATAATCTCAATCTCCCATATGAAAGTCAAATTTCCAACCCAGATCGGAGTTGGAGAAATAAAAGGCGATTACGAGATAGCAGAGAAAAGCTACAGTCAAGCATGGCCGAAATTCACCAGGATAACAAAAGAAAAGCCATGGTTTCCCAAAAACAAAAAAGCCATATAACGTACCGTCCTCATCCAAAAGAAAAATCGGGAAAAGAGTTCTTGGTTATTGAAAGCAATCTGGACTTAAAAGCAACCAGTCCAAGTTTAGACGAAGTAAGGCCAAGCAACCAAGTCATGGTTGTAAATAAATCAAACCTTTCCCGAGGTCAAGGTAGTCCTGCCATGCAAGCAACCAGTCCTGACTCAAGTAGCAGCCCAAACAAAAATATAACCAACCCTGACCCAACTAACTCAGGAGAAAGTAACCAAAGAAAAGACGTGTCTTGGGCTCACGCTTACAGGAAAAAGAATATGGATTCCCGGGTCGAATAACTGGTCTTTGCCAAGGACCAAGCAAAGGTAGAGGTCATAGTCGAGACAGAAGCGGTCCCGATTGACTAAAGTAATCCTTCCGGAAAAGTAAAGATTGGATCTAGGCTTGAAATGGTTTTTAAGGAAGAACTAATCTCTTTACTCCGCGAATACGCCGATATTTTTGCATAGAGTTCAGCCGACATGACCGGACTGAACGAATCTATGGCTATACACAGTCAATATATGAATCTGGATAAAAATCCCATACACGAAATTTTGCTCCAGAAAGATAGAAATTAATTGATGAAGAAGTTGAGAACTAATTCAAGGCTGATAGAAGATGCGAAATCAAGTATCTGGAGGGGCTAGCTAATGTGGTCATGGTAAAGAAGCTCAGCGGCAAGTGGAGTATGTGTGTGGACTACACGGATCTAAATGCAGCATGCCCGAAGGACCCATACCCTCTATCCAGCATAGACCAACTAATTGATGCCACTTCCGGAAATCTCATGCTAAGCTTTATAGATTCCTTCTCTGCGTACGACCAATCATGATGAATCCGGATGTCATTTCTAAGACAAATTTCATCACCCATCAGGTGATGAATAAAATCTTTAAAACTCAACTTGGGGAGAAATCTTGAATCTTATATCGATGACATGATCATGAAATTCAAAACCATCCTGTGTCACATTGCCGATCTCAGAGAATACTTTGTAGAAGTACGAGTTAAAGCTAAATCTGGAGAAATGCACATTCAGTGTAGGAACTGGGAAGATCCTAGGATTCATGATAAGCAATAGGGGAATTGAATCCAATCCAAGAAAGATAAAGACAATCTAGGAAATACAACCTTCCAGGACCCAGATGGATGTACAAAAGTTGTCAGGGTCTCTCACAACACTAAGAAGATACGTGTCCAAACAAACTGAGAGATGTCTACATTTATTTGACTTGTTAAAAAAGTCAAGAACAAAAAGAAAGTATATTAAAGTCCTTACTACCAGAAAGCTTTAAAAAAAATCAAAGGGTACTTTCCAAGACGGGGAGCCCCAATATCTTTACTCACCTTTCAGGGTCCTGCCAGTAGAAGCAGCCCTGACTCGAGAAGAGAAAGGACAGCAGAAGCCGGTCTACTATGTTAGCCAAGTGTTGAAGGATGTGGAAACCAGGTATCCAAACCTTGAGAAATTCGCTTTTGCTTTATTTATTGCATCCAGAAAGCTCAGAAATTACTTCCAAAGAAGGGAAATCAGGATTGTCACTGATCAATCTCTAAGAAAAATAATTCATAAACCAGATGTCTCAGAAATGCTTGTGAATTAGGATGTTTATCTCAGCTAATTCAATCTGACTCTGTTCATATGACTGCTATCAAAGCTCAGGAACTTGCTAATTTGGTTGTCGAATGCAACTTTTCGGAATCATGACTCAGACCTATGAATATAACAACTGCTAATCTCTAAACCTGGACTGTGAATGTGGATGATCTACAACAATTGAGCGGTTAGAAGCCGAACTCATCTTAAAAAGTCCGAATGGTTTCATAGTGTAGAATGCTATCTCTTTTGGCTTCCGTACAATAAATAAACAGGCCAAGTATGAAGCACTTATTTCAGGACTGAAGTTGGCACGGACCCTCAGGGTCTGGGACCTAAATATCTACAGCGACTCCCAGATCGTGGTAAAGAAAACAAATGGGGAATACATAGCCAAAGATCCAATCCTGAAAAAAAATACCAAGATCTAGTACAAAGTTACTTGGCCTTGATACCCCCTATCAAGTCTTACAAATTTGTAGAGAAGATAATGCAGAAGCTGATACCCTCTCCAAACTAGTTGACAATTCTTTTTCAGATCTGGACTGTTCCGTATACTTTGAAGAACTAAAAAAGCTAACAATAAAAATCCTAGAAATTGATAATACACTAAATTGGATGACTATTTTTATCAGTTACTTAGACAAGGGAGAGCTCCCATAGGACAAAGGAAAGGCATAAAGGTTGAAAGCCAAAGCAACCAAATTCTTCCTTATAGAAGGAATACTCTATCGTATAACCTACTCTTCTCCAATTCTGAAGTATGTTGGCCCGACCGAATCTGAATATTGTTTAAGAGAAGTTCATGAGGGGATTTGCGGGATCACATACTTGCAAATTCTTTGGCTCACGAAGTTATCATACAAGGTTATTACTGGCCTAAATCCATCAAGATGCAATTGAATTCGTGAAGAAATGCAAGATCTGCTAGATTTTCAACAATGTGCCCTGGGTCAGCCCAATCCTACCATTCTCAGTCCTATCTCCTATCCCCTTCGCTATTTGGGAAATTAATATTATGGGCCCATTTCCCTGGGCTAAGCGCGACCTGAGATATGTACTTGTCTCCATTGATTATATGATGAAATGGGTCGAGGAAAATGCAATGTTAACCATAAACCAATAGGCCTGCATTAAATTTATGAAATAATATACTGATGAGGTTTGGGATACAAAGGGTCATGGTCTCAGATAACGTACCCCAGTTTATTGGTTCAGACTTTGAATATTACCTTTGTGAAAGAGGCATTAAACACAAGAAATCGTCGGTGGCATATCCCCAATGGAATGGGAAAGTTGAAGTTACTAATGGAACCCTGCTTAGGGGAATTGAAAAGAGATTGAAGGAAAATCAGAGGAAATGGCCAGAAGAGCTTCCTAATTTACTTTGGGCCTACAGGACTAGTCTTCAGACCAGCACATGAGAAACACCATTCAAATTGGCTTATGGAACAGAAGGTATGCTACCCATTGAGGTAGGATCCCCTTCCTACCAAGAAATCAATTTTGATGAAACACCCATTGAAGAAGGACTTAGAACTGATATGGAGCTTATTAAGGAAGTCTGGGACCAAACCATAGAAAAAATGGAAAAGTACATGGAGAAGACAAGGGAGCACTTCAGTAAGAAGTTCATGGTTAAAAATTTTTAAGTTGGAGACTCGATTCTTCGTGACACAGGCCCTTACAAAGTAAAAGAAGTATTAAGGTCGGAACTTACAAGCTAATGAACATGGATGAGACCGAGGTTCGTAACACTTGGCATGGCTCAGGCTACAAAAATTCTACCCATAAAGAAGTAAAAGATGAAATAGTGAAAGCAATCCTAGATTTATAGCCGATGGAAAACTAGACCTTTGTTATTCCTCCAATTTTATGAAGATTTTTTTGAAAATTAATGAGAACAACCTTCCTTTTTATTCAACAAATTTTGTTATCATCATATGCAACTATAAAAGACCCTAGAAACCAGGTCAACAACCACAAAGCAAGGAAAACTAGTATGGGCATAAATTTGTAGTTGGACTAGTAACATTCTATACTTACAAAACTTTCTAAGGCTAAAGCAAGCAAAACTAGTATGTGTATAAACTTGTAGCCGGACAAGAAACAATCAATACAAAAAAAAATTTAAGGCAAAAAGAGCAAAACTAGCCCGTACATAAAAACATATCCGGACTAGTAATAATCGATACTTAGAAAAAGTTTCAAGGTAAAAAGAGCAAAAGTAGTTTAGACATAAAAATAAAGCCGGACTAGTAGAAATCAATACTTAAAAAATTTTATAAGGCTAAAAGAGCAAAATTAGCCCGGACGTTTGCTAGGAATATATGTGCATTAGTTTGATGATATGTTTAACAAAACACTTAAGTAGAAGTTTAGTGTTTGCAGCCTCAACGGATAAGACCACTTTGGCTATCCGTTGATGGTGCAGCTTTACTTAGAAATAAGTCTAGTGTTGTAGCACATTTCAGTCTCTGTATTTAAGATATAATTCTTAGAAGTTGAGAGAAAATATAAGTCATGTTGACTACCAGAAGATATGCAAATAGGAAGGCCAATTGTAAATATTTCATGCCTTGTAATTTTGTATAAATGAAGTGGTATCAACGGATGTCTTAAAGACCTTCAACGGATGAGAAACAAAGCTTCAACGGATGTCTCTAAAGCTTCAACGGATAGAGCTTCAACTGCTAACACATCAACGGATAAAGCCATCAATGGATGAAGGCTTCAATAGATGTTCTGTTAAATAGCAGTTGATAAGTGGTAGTTGTAACAGCAGACAGAGGCACATGGGTTGTCAGAGATAACTGAAATGTGGAAGCCTAATTTCAGGAACATCAGAAAAAGCAGCCGTTCTACACTAGTACAAAGAGGCAATAGTCAACAAAGTACTTGAGTGATATGGAGAAGAAACAAGTGGAGAACTTATTTTATTATTGTATTTTTATCTTTGTCTTCACTTGTACACTTGGTGATATATAAACCAAGTAGCAGCTAGTAATTAGAAGAGAATTTTTCCAGCTAGTAACATGGTGGACAAATCCAAGTTCAAGTGTTTCAATTGTGGTATAAGTGGACACTTTGCAAGTGAGTGCAGAAAGCCAACTTCTGAAAAGAAGAAATTTGACCAAGTAGATTACAAAAGAAATATTTTGATCTGCTCAAGCAAAATGAGAGGGCTTTCATTACTCAAGAAAAAGACTGGGCAGCTGATGGAGAAGAAGAGGATGAAGATGTGGAATATGTCAACTTGGCTCTCATGGCTGATTCTGAGGAAAATGAAGTTAGTTCATCAAGCAACCAGGTAATCACTACTGATTTAACACAGCTTACTAAAGAAGAGTGCAATGATGCTTTCAATGACATGTCTACTGAATTGTATCATTTGCGTGTGTCTCTTAAATCTCTTGCTAAAGATAATAGTAGGATTAAAGAGAACAATCTGTTTTTAAGTAATAGAAATGCTGTGTTAGAAGATAAGTTGATTGACCTAGAGAAAACTAAGCTACATTGTATATCTGTTGAAAATGAACTAGCTGAATCTGTTAAGAAAGTAGAAATACTTTCCAATCAATTAGAGAGAGAGCAAGAGGTGATTAAAGCTTGGAAGACATCTAGGGATGTTAGTGCTCAAATTTCCAAGGTCCAAGGAATTGAATCATTCTGTGAGACTGCCTGGGATAAAAATAAAAAGAAACTGGAATTAATTGATGGGCTGTCAACGGATGTGGAATCAACGGATGATGAAAGTTATCCGTTGAAGGAAGAAAAGGAGCATCCGTTGAAGGTTCCTCAATTAAAACAGGCAGATGTTTCTAATAGTGAAAATCTAAAGAAACTCAACAAAAAGTTTGGTTCAACTTCCAAAAACTTTGTCAAAGGAGAAGCAAGCACATCCAAAGATTTCAGTAAGGTGAATATAGGACACATGACCTTAGAACAGTTAAAGAATAGGCTCAAAGTGGTTGAGGATAAAAAGGAAACTAAAAGGAAATCTAATAGAAATGGGAAGGTAGGGGTTAACAAACATAACAATTACACACCTGATAAGTATGCTCCTAGAAAAAGCTGTGTGCATTGTAGTAGTGTTAATCATCTATCTGCTAATTGCAAATCTATTAAGAAAACTCCCATACCTGTGCCCTCTTCCATACCTAATATGTCTGCATCACCTCTGCATGCTATGCCTGTTATGTCTCAACAGAATCCTTATGCACATTTTGCAAACATGCCATATTTTAACAATCCTTATCTTGCTGCATTTAGTATGCCTCAAATGCCATACAATATGCCAATATGGAATAACATGCTTGCACAATCCATGTCTTATCAAATTCCAAATGTGCTAAATGATTCTGTGACTAACCCTACACCTCAACCAACTACATCTAAGATCAAGGTTGACTCAAAGTTACCTAAGTCTAAAGATGCAGGAGGAATGAAGTCTAGGAGAAAGGCTAACAAGAATGGACCCAAGGAAACTTGGGTACCAAAATCAACTTGATTGATTTTATGGTGTGCAGGGAAAAAGAAGAAATCTATGGTACTTGGACAGTGGCTGTTCAAGACACATGACAGGAGATTTCTCCCTGCTCACTGAGTTTAAGGAGAGAGCTGGCCCTAGCATAACCTTTGGAGATGACAGCAAAGGGTTTACTATGGGATATGGCTTGATTTCAACAAGGAATGTCATTATTGATGAAGTTGCATTAGTTGATGGTCTCAAGCACAACTTACTGAGTATCAGTCAACTATGTGATAGAGGGAATACAATTTCCTTCAATTCAGAAGCCTGTGTTGTCACCAGCAAGAAAGATAACAAAGTGGTTCTAACTGGAGTTAGAAAAGGGAATGTATACTTAGCTGACTTCAACTCTACAGATGCAGAATCTATTACTTGTCTCTTCAGCAAAGCGAGTCCAGTTGAAAGTTGGCTATGGCACAAGAAGCTATCCCATTTGAATTTCAAGACAATGAATGATCTAGTCAAAAAGGACTTAGTCAGAGGAATTCCTCTTGTTGAATTCTCAAGAGATGGTTTGTGTGATGCTTGTCAGAAAGGCAAACAAAGGAAAGCATCATTCAAAAAGAAGCTTGAAACAACAATTGATGAACCATTACAGCTGCTGCATATAGATTTGTTTGGACCAGTCAATGTATTGTCAATTGCAAGAAAAAGATATTGCTTAGTGATTGTAGATGATTTCTCAAAGTTTTCATGGGTCTATTTTCTTGGATCAAAGGATGAAGCAAGTGAAATCATTATCAATCACATCAGGCAAGTCAATAATCATCCTGACTTGAAGGTTAGGAATATCAGGAGTGACAATGGAACTGAGTTCAAGAATTTGTCAATAAGGCTGTTCTGTGAAGAAAATGGAATCATGCATGAGTTCTCAGCTCCAAGAACACCTCAGCAAAATGGGGTAGTTGAAAGAAAGAACAGATCTTTGATTGAGGCTGCCAGAACAATGCTTGAAGAATCAAAGTTACCAACATATTTCTGGGCTGAAGCTGTTAATTGTGCCTGCTACACTCAGAATATTTCTTTGATCAATCAAGCTAAAGACATGACTCCTTATCAGTTGTTCAAGAGAAGAAAACCAACTCTAAACTTTCTTCATGTCTTTGGATGTAAATGCTTTATTCTAAGGAATCAATCTGACCATAAAGGGAAGTTTGATGCAAAGGCTGATGAAGGGATATTTGTTGGTTACTCAGCTGGAAAATCTTATAGGGTCTACAATCTAAGAACCAACATTGTTATGGAATCTGTGCATGTTGTGTTTGATGATAAAAAGATTGATGGACTAACAGATGAGGGACACCATGAGAGACTCAAATTTGACAACATTGAGATATATTGTGATGATAGTGAAGAGGAGATTGATGGAGATGACACTTCAAAAGGGATTCAATATATGCCCTTGGATAATGCACAAAATTCTGCATCCGTTGATAGAGGCAATGCAGTATCCGTTGAAAGACATAGTGCATCATCCGTTGAAGTACAAAATGAAGCATCCGTTGATCATAGTTCATCAACGGATAATCGATTTACAACATCAGTTGATAGAACTCCAAATTCCCTGCAAAGAACCAACAACTCAGGGGGAGTTTCAACTAATCAACACTCTGTCTCACATCATGACAATACTGAGGCCACCTCATCTAGAGCACATCTTCCACCTCAAAGGAAATGGACCAAGAATCATCCCTTTGAACTGATCATTGGTGATGCATCATCTAAAGTGCAAACAAGAAAAGCTACTCAAGATGAATGTCTGTATAGTAGTTTTCTATCTCAGGAGGAACCTAAGAAAGTGGAAGAAGCTTTATTGGATCCAGATTGGATATTAGCTATGCAGGAAGAGCTGAACCAATTTGAGAGAAACAAAGTTTGGAAGCTGGTACCCAAACCAAAGAACAAGAATCCTATTGATACAAAATGGGTATTCAGAAACAAGATGGATGAAAATGGCATTGTCATAAGGAATAAAGCCAGATTGGTTGCTAAAGGCTATTCTCAGCAAGAGGGAATAGATTTTGATGAGACATATGCTCCTGTTGCAAGACTTGAAGCCATCAGAATTTTTCTAGCCTATGCAGCCCATGCCAATTTCAAAGTCTATCAAATGGATGTCAAGAGTGCATTTCTAAATGGGAAATTAGAGGAAGAAGTCTATGTAAGTCAACCTCCAGGGTTTGAAGATCCAAATTTTCCAGACTATGTGTATTATCTGTTGAAAGCACTCTATGGACTGAAGCAAACACCTAGAGCCTGGTATGAAACCCTATCAAAATTCCTTTTGGAGAATCACTTCACTAAAGGTACTGTTGATAAAACTCTCTTCTTTAGGAATGTTAATGGCTCTAGTATACTTGTTCAAATTTATGTAGATGACATAATATTTGGTTCTAAAGATAATAAACTTTGCAAAAAGTTTGCTAAGCTAATGCAAAGTAAGTATGAAATGAGCCTGATGGGAGAACTAACCTATTTTCTTGGTTTACAAGTTAAACAAGTTAGTGATGGAATTTTCATTAGTCAAACTAAATATATTCATGATCTTTTAAAGAAGTTTGACTTAATGGAATGTTCATCTGCAAAAACTCCCATGGCCACTGTCACCAAACTTGAATTAAATAAGACTGAAAGGTCTGTGGACATTACAAGTTATAGAGGCATGGTTGGTTCTCTTTTATATTTAACTGCTAGCAGACCAGATATAATGTTTGCTACATGTCTGTGTGCTAGATTTCAAGCTGATCCTAGGGAGTCTCACTTAATTGCTATCAAGAGGATTTTCAGATATCTCAAGGGTACACCAAATTTAGGTATTTGGTATCCTAGAGAATCTGGCTTTGATCTAATTGGTTATTCAGATGCAGACTATGCAGGTTGCAAAATAGACAGAAAAAGTACAACAGGCTCCTGCCAATTCCTGGGAAACAAGCTTGTATCATGGTTTAGCAAAAAGCAAAATTCAGTCTCTACTTCTACAGCTGAGGGTGAGTACATTGCTGCTGGAAGTTGCTGCTCTCAAGTGTTATGGATGAGGAATCAACTCCTTGATTATGGACTTCATGTTGATAGAATTCCTATCTTTTGTGACAACACAAGTGCCATAGCCATAATAGAGAATCCTGTGCAGCACTCAAGGACCAAGCACATTGATATCAAGTACCACTTCATCAGAGAGCATGTCATGAATGGTACAGTGGAACTACATTTTGTTCCAAGTGAACAACAAATTGCAGACATATTTACCAAGCCACTTGATGAATCAACATTCACAAGATTGGTAAGTGAGCTAGGTATGCTTAATTACTCATAAAATTTGTGTCCTTATTGCAATTTGAATTGAAGCCTGAAATGTATTAATTGCTAGAACAAATTTGACTTTTTAACACAGATTATTCCATCAACGGGTATTTCCTATCCGTTGAAAGTCAAAATTGTTCCCATCAACGGATGTTCATTATCCGTTGAAAGACATATACATTTCTGGAATTTTTATCCGTCAACGGATAAAACTGTAGTACTTTTCAACGGATGACAATTTACTTTATCCGTTGAAATGTCACATCAGTCGATTCAGGTGTCTTACAGCCGTTGATTCTATTTTCTTAACCGTTGATACTCATACATACAGCTGTATGTATTTGTTTTAAAGGTAGTTTTTAGAATACTTACAGTTTATTCTTAAACGGCTGAAACTCACTTACATATATTTATTGTTTAATCTTTTATTTATGCTTTTTAATTTGAGAAAGTATAAAAGCCCTTCTGATTTTTCATTTTTACTTTACGCTTTCTTGAAACTTCAAAGCTTTTACCATTTACTCTCTGCAAAACCTTCAAGTTATTCTCTGCAATTTCTACTTACAACAATGGAACCAGTAGTAAAAATTATGTCTCAATCTGGGTTCATCTATGAGAAGAACAATTTCATAGCTTTGGTAGCAAAGAATGAAGCCCACTCAGATTATCACAAAATGATGGACTTCATCAAAAACTGTAAACTTAGCTATGCAATGCTGGAAGCCCCAACGATTTACTGTGAAGTAGTTGAGGAGATTTGGACAACTGCTGAGTTCAACTCCATAGATATGACCATCTCTTTCACTCTCAAAGGTAAAAATCACTGTGTTAACTGTGATGATTTACTAACATGTTTTAAATTGCCTGAGAACAATGCCATGACACCACACACTGATAATGATGTATCCAGCATGTTAGATTCCATAGGTTATTCTCTTAACTCTGCTAGTTTAGGGAGTATTAAAAGAAAAGGCCTTAGGAAAGAATGGAGTTTTCTTGGGGATGCCTTTATCAAGGTTTTCTCTGGGAAAATTAGTAATTTTGATGCCATAACTTCATCTCTTGTTAATATGCTCTATATGCTTGTTTCTGATAGGTATTTTAACTTTAGCAATTATGTTATGCTAGAATTGGGTACTGGATTAGGTAACAAAGCTAATAGACCTAATAACATCTATTATGCTAGATTCTTTATGTTATTGGCTAACCATGTTGCTGAAGGTTTGGTCATAACCAATGAGAATAACAAACTCAAGTGCTGGGCACAAGAGAAAAGGGTTCTTGTAGATTTATTGAGAATGGATCTCAACAGCAGTGTACCATTGGTATATTTACCAATCATGGATGCACCTCAGGTAAGTGAGGTAATTGTCTCTACAACTCCTACTTCTTCCAACCCCTCTATTTCTTTATCTTCTAGTGTGCCCATGGAATCTGTGACTATGCCCCAACAGATTCCTACCAAGGTCACCAAAACTAAACTTTCAAAATCAAAGACAAAGAAAACCACCTCTGTTGTTTCTCAAAAGACAATAGTTGTAACACCTACCCTTAACCCTGAGGGGAGTGAACAGGGTGTGAGTGGTGAGGAGAGGGGTGAACATCAAAGAAACCCCCAGGATAAGGAAGGAGAGATAAGTGTTTCCCAAGCTAGCCAAACCACAGTTTCTCAAAAAGCTGTGGTGGTTGAAAAGGTTACTAGCACATCCCTAGCTGCATTCTCCCAAAAGGATGTAACTATTGAAAATAGTTCCCAACCAGGAACACAGATCAAACGAGGGAGGGACACAGAAGCCAAACACTCACCAACAAAAGCTTTTATTAGAAGAAAGAGGGCTAGAACCCAATCTTCTACACAGGGTGCACACACTGCACAGATACATCCATCTGTATCTATGCCTTCTCAAACTCAGTTTGATGTGGCTCCAACAAATGTGGAGTCACAGCCCCATTCTCTCATAATTAACACACATCAATCACCACACACTTCATCACCATCTCTGGATGTGGATATGTTATTCCCATCAATTCCTGATTCTCCCTCTTTACAACTCAGGGAGGAGCCCCACTCAAATACAGGTGATCATCATCTTTTAGATGATTTGTTAGATCACCCGCAAATTATTTCAGATGTAAGTGAAATATCTGTGTCACCAAAACTCAAATCAATCCACACAGATTCAACAGTTATATTACTTTCAATTTCTACTTCTTTTCCTTCTTCAACGGATATCACTCATCCGTTGACAAGTGGTTGTTCTTCAACGGATAAGCTTAACAGCAGTTATCCGTTGATACCATCAGTGTCACCTTCAACGGCTATTTCATATCCGTTGATAGTCTCTACACACACAACTGAAACAATTCCAAGTGTAGAAGACATGATTACTGTACAATCACTTTTAGGACTGAGGGAAGGGAGTGACAATTTGAGTGAGAGGCTGGGTTGCACCCAGGCAAAAGGAGAGATTGAGAGCTAAAATATGCATGCTATTTCTTCCAGCATGGCAAAATTAAGTGAGAGGAATACCACCTTAGTAGGTGAAGGTGAGGAAGTGAGGAGTGTGAGCCAGGGGGAGCCCCTGATGCAAGAATATAGAGAAAAAGAGAGAAAGGCAGGTACAGCAGATATAAGGGTGGATCCAGCCATTGCTAATGAGTCAATGATTGTGGATGATGCTGAAAAGGAAAGACAATTTCAGCAACATTACAAAGCTGTAATTGATAACATTTCCTTGGATGCTGACACTTTTACTCATCCTGTGTCAGCCTATCAGCTGTTGGCTGCTCAGGGCAATGAGGAGGCAGAAAAGACACTACATCTAGTACATACAACAGAATCTCTTCAAAGGGATAAAGCTGCTATTAACAAGATGCCTTCTATAGCTGGTGAGTCATCTGAGGAATTTGGAGTAAATTCTGATGATGATGACTCTGTTTCTTTTGATGGAAGCATGAACTTAGGGGGAGATGAAAGCCCTAGTTCTATTCCAAATTTACCTGAATGGGCCTTGACAAAGGAGTCTACACCAGGGCAATTCAGTATCTCCTTAGTCAAACAAATCAGTACTATCCAACAGGCCATTCAGAAAACTTCACATGCTGGTACCAAGGCAATCCTTACAGCTCACCTGGACTCACTGCATCTCATGAAGTTGCAGCAAGTAAGCCAGAATCAGAGTGTGGATGAACTCAAGAAGGATATTGCTGACTTGAAATCCTACAATTCTAAAAAATTGGATTCAGTCATGCCCTATGGTACAATGAAGGACTTATTGTTGAGATTGAAAAAGGATTCAAATACTGAAAAGAGGCTGGCTAAGTTAGAAGACAGAGTCCAAGTTATTGAAAATTCTGTGGCCAGCATTCTTCACAACCAACAATCTCAAACAAGTCTACTTATGCAGCTGGCAAAGGCACAAGGCTTGACCCCTCTCCTTGATGATAACAAAAAGGGGGAGAGAAAAAGGGAAGGGGAATGAGAGCCATCTACAAAAATCCAGATATCTAAAGTGCTAGTTCCTGCCATCACTACTTCTCCAATTATGCAAATCAAAGGAAAGCCTGATGGAATTGACCTAATCCAGCTAGCATCATCTGAAATTCAAGTCAAAGAGCAAAGGAGGAGAATTGATGAAAGGGTGCAACAAGTGTTTGGCTCAACACAAGATAAATCTATATCTGTGAAACATAGCACAAAGGTTGAACCAATCATTATGGAGCACAAGCCAGAAAGGAGGAATAAGGTTGGAGAGACTTCTTTCAAGAATCTAAAACCTATGGTTCTCAAGCCCAACACTAGATCCAGCAAGGACTCCACAAAGAACCCCCTAGACTTTGCTCAGATGAAAGAAGTGGACTTTCCTCTTCCAAAGCCTGATGAAGACAAAGTTTTGGGTGCTAACATCATAAAGTACAAGGAGACCAAGGACATAGTTGAAAGAATGAAAATGGCCATTATCTTTAGAGAGGGAAAGAGTATCTGTGTGATGCAAGGACATCCCAAATTCCTAAAGGCCAAGAGGGAAGAAACCAAAAGGTTGAAGAAAGAAGCTGAAAAACTCAAGGCTGACAAAAGAGCACAAGCAAAGCTTGAACAACAGCTAAAGTCAAGTCAAGTTGAAGGAGAGAAAGGAATTGAAGTCAGGGGTGAAGACAAGATTGCAAACCTAGATGAGGTTTTTGGGAGTATATTTGGTGAGAGTATGGAGGAAAGAGAGGAATGGCAGAAGGGAAACAGAAGAAAGGCCAAGGCACATAGAAGGAGTGAAGATAACATTGAAGAAACTAAATCAATATCTAAACCACTACCTTCCATACCTGAACCTTGTGTTGCTGATCCCACTATAAACATCCATGGTGAACTAATCATCCCAAAAGAGGAACCTATTGATTGGGACACCATCAAATTGCCTACCTTTTTAACCACTCTTCCACTACCAAAGAAACAGAAAAGAAAATCCAAATCTACACCTCCCCTAACCTCTAAGAAATTCACTCAAAAACAAAAACCTAAGCCTATGCCACCCATTTCTAAAGATGATTATGTTCACATCTGTGACATAAAAGAAATTTCAGATATTGAACTCTATCTGGATGAGCTGGAGGATGTAAGGGGAATAGCTGCCTACAGACAGCTACCAGAGAGATTGGTGTTCAGATATAAAGGAGCTGGGGAAAGAACATGGCCTCTCTACAGGATTCTGAATGAAGGCTACTCTACCTTGATCAGAGTCTTTTCAGCCATACAAAAGGATTCTGGCTTTACCAGGACTGCCAAGACTGAAATTCTCAACAAGATTGCCAACATAAGGAAAACTTGGAGGGAGCCCAATGCTTTGCCCAGAACTTTACTCATTCAAGAAAGGGGAATTACAATTCACAAATCACCTCATTGGTTGATGGAATTTAGAGATGATAAAGGAGTCAGAAGATTTTTCAGACTTGAAGACCAACTCAAGATTGCAAGCAATGAAACTCTCAAGGAAATGCAATCTAAGTTGGATATCAGTGATGAAGATGAAGCTGAATTCTACAGACAACTCCAACTCCAAATTGAGGAAAATGACAAAGGGCTAGGAAAGAAAACAAGGGAACAAAGAAGAAAAAGATGATTTGCTCAGACTAGAGGAGCATCCTTGGAAATTCTGTAAATCTTCAATTACCTCCTAGTACATACACTTTTGCAGCACTTTTAAATTTCTACTTAGTTTCAATTCATATATTTGTTAAGTGTTTTGTTATCATGAAGTTAACCCTGAATTTATGTCTACAATTCTTATAGACATAAATAGGGGGAGATTTTTAGGAATATATGTGCATTAGTTTGATGATATGTTTAACAAAACACTTAAGTAGAAGTTTAGTGTTTGCAGCCTCAACGGATAAGACCACTTTGGCTATCCGTTGATGGTGCAGCCTTACTTAGAAATAAGTCTAGTGTTGTAGCACATTTCAGTCTCTGTATTTAAGATATAATTCTTAGAAGTTGAGAGAAAATATAAGTCATGTTGACTACCAGAAGATATGCAAATAGGAAGGCCAATTGTAAATATTTCATGTCTTGTAATTTTGTATAAATGAAGTGGTATCAACGGATGTCTTAAAGACCTTCAACGGATGAGAAACAAAGCTTCAACGGATGTCTCTAAAGCTTCAACGGATAGAGCTTCAACTGCTAACACATCAACGGATAAAGCCATCAACGGATGAAGGCTTCAACGGATGTTCTGTTAAATAGCAGTTGATAAGTGGTAGTTGTAACAGCAGACAGAGGCACATGGGTTGTCAGAGATAACTGAAATGTGGAAGCCTAATTTCAGGAACATCAGAAAAAGCAGCCGTTCTACTCTAGTACAAAGAGGCAATAGTCAACAAAGTACTTGAGTGATATGGAGAAGAAACAAGTGGAGAACTTATTTTATTATTGTATTTTTATCTTTGTCTTCACTTGTACACTTGGTGATATATAAACCAAGTAGTAGCTAGTAATTAGAAGAGAATTTTTCCAGTGCTGTTTAGAAAAATCTTGAGAGAAAAATTATCTAGTTTGTACTAGGATGCAGCTGTGATCAACATCTTGAATCACAGATTTTCTGAAATACCATCTCTGGTGGAACAACAATCCACCAGAAAAGTTTTTAAGGTCTGTTGTGTTCTTTACATTAGTGTTTGAATATATATCTGTCTGTATTAGCTTAAAGCAATTCACACACTTGTTTATCTTGAACACAAAGCCTTCAAAACTGCTCAAAACTTGAAAAAGTTTTGAGATTTACATTCAACCCCCCTTCTGTAAATCTCATTGTTAGTCCACTAGGAATAACAACGTTAAAACATATCCGGACTAGTAGCAATCAATACTTAGAAGATTTTCTAAGGCAAAAAGAGTAAAACTAGCCTGGACATAAAAATATAGCTTACTAGTAGCAATCAATACTTAAAAAAATTTAAGACAAAAAAAGAAGGAAAACTAGCCCGAACATAAAAGCATAACTAGTGGCAATTAATACTTAGAAAATTTTCTAAGGCAAAAGAGCAAAACTAGTCCAGACATAAAACATAGCCATACTAATGGCTCTATACTTAATAATACTTTCTAAGGCACAACCAGCTAACTTGGTCCAAATACATAAATATAACCGGACTAGGGGTATTTTATAGTTATAAAAAATAAGCAGAATATTTTCCAAGCAAAAGAAAATATTAAAAACATGGTCCGTATTGATAACCAATCCGAACTAAAGTTAAGTTACAACATAATTATGAAAGTTTTGTGTGTTAGGAAAACGGGATCTCGGCCCTGCGTTTTACGATATGAATTTTTCTACAGAGAGTTCGAACAGAATGTTAACCTTAGTCGCTACGGCGCAAGCGATTCAAATTCATGTCTTCTACTGTATTCCTCGATTCTCCTTGGACGAAGTGTGGGATTCGATCTCCCAAGGTTTACCTCTCCTGATAGCTCCGAAAATCCAAAACCCTAGTTGGCTCCTTGAGAAAAATGTTTGCCTCTCTCAAACCCTAGGATGTTATTTTCTGTGTTCTCGTACATATATGCATGCACACGTCCGTTGTTACACACTCTTAGCTTCAGGAGAATTAGAATATTTATAGGCTACATTAGGGATCATGGATAATTAGGTCGGGCCTCCCAATGACATTCTGAGCCAAGCCAAATGTCATTAAATATTAACTCAATCCACAAAAGAATTAATATTTGCACTACCTTTCCTAATTCCGTAAATTAAATATTTAATTCAGCTCCCATATTATTTTCTTATTAAACTCCCCATGTTTAAGATATTGCATGTCCATTGATTAAATTAATTTTCTGACAATCAATTTAATCAATATCTTTTATCCTTGATCATCCACTCATCCTTATAATTGTGCAAGAACAAATCTGCCTGCAGGACTAAAGCATAATTATATTTATGAGCTTTCAAGAGGACATCATCACCCGAAACTATTCTTCGGACATGGTTTCCTTTTATAGTCAATATCCCACTCTGTATATAATGTCATTGCCCAATACATAAATTCACAATTTAAAATAAATTACTTACTGTATGAATCAAGGCATGTGCATTAAATACAAGTGTTAATTACTATATCTGGATTAAGAACCTAAGTAATAATAATATCGTAGAATCTTAGCTCTTCTTTATTGTTAGAATAAAAGAACTATTCTACTATTTCGATCCCATTCATTATACACAAGTATTATTCAATATTCAAGATAAACTATTTCCAAATAATACTTTAGTCGTTCCAGTGGTTTGTCTAACACCACTTAGACTGTGAACCTTTACTATATTATATGAGGAGTCTGACAATCTAATCATATGTTATCCCATTTGATACTAGATTGTCTATAATATATAATATACAGACATTGTGAAAACATGCATTCAAGATTCTCAAAAGATTATTATATACTACAAATAAATAGTTCAGTATATACCCTAACATTGTGAAAGTTTTACAACACTTAAAAAAGAAGTCAAAGTACTAGGGGACGACCCAATAAGAAATTATCTAATCAGGCATTCGAACTCGGATTCTAAGGAAGGAAGCTAGGAGTGGGACCATTAAAAGACTCCAGATTACCTTTGCCTTGTTCAATCGGTCTTAGCTGCGAGAAAGTGGTCAATAAAACAATCCATTGTGCATCAGGATTGGTCTTAATATACCTTTCTACAACAAGCCAAGTTTGGAGTATCTTCAGGGCAACAACATTAACAATAGCCTTGTAAAAGGATTTAGATTTCTTTTAGTCCTCAATGATATCCTTTTCAAACTTCTACTCTGCGAGCTTCTCCTTCCGAGCAGCAAGCTCGATCCTCAAATTTTCTAACTCCCTCCCTTCTCAACACATTAAGTGGCATCTTTCAAACTCCCTTCCAGTCTGGACACCTTGGTGTACTTAGACAATAACTAGGATCCCAACTCAGATATACGCTGGTCCTTCTCCTCCAAAGGCTTATTTACCTTCTTCAAGTCCTTAAAAATAATGTTCACAACCTCGACCATGTATCCTCCAAGCTGAAAAGAATCCGGAGTCAAACAAAACGTATCAAGGGAAAGTGTAATTGAGAAATATCAAGGATAAAATGAAAGAAAAAGAGACTCACATGACCCCAAAGCTCAGAACACTTCTTCATGACCGACTCCAGTCTGAATTGTTCCATCTGTGTCTAGTCATCAATAGAAGGAATCTCCGACATAATCCTCCAACCTCCCAATATAGTGATTCCCAACCAACTCTGTGCCTTTCTCCAACCCTTCCTCATTTCTTCAGTTGAGGCCTTAACAACATTCTGGGCTCGGGATGGTTTGGTTCCAGTTGTCCGGGGTCTCTTAGATTTCCGGGCCTCCCCCAACTCAGGGATATCATCCAAAGCCTTAACTTTGACTCTGGATTTTCAACCTCAACCTCAAGTTTGACGTTGATGGGATCTAGGTCCACCATGTTCTGAGGAGCAGAAGTTGTGGATCCTTTCTGCTTAGTCTTGAAAGCATCACCAAGACTGGGAAGAGAAGAGCCATAAGCACTAGCAGACATAATCGCAACGTAATCTGGGTTGTTGATAGGTAAACCCGAAATAAAGAAAAAACCTAAGTCAAAATAACTTCAGCATAATAAATTCGCCATTTCAATATTTCAAAGAAGTATGTTGAATGACCGGCTTCTTGGTACCTGGGCAATAGCCACACCCATCATACTAGAACCTAATATCATACGTAGGCTTAATACTAGATTTAACCAGGGCAAACAACTAGTGAAGGAATTTAAAAGTGGGTGGGTACTCGGACTTGTTGCGACAAGCTAAAAAACAAGTAATCTACTTGATTACATCAGGAAAGATTTGCATAGGAGAAATCTAGACCTACTTACAGAGATGTTTCAAAAATATGTGACAATATGGATTCCACTCAGACCTTAAATGGTCCATCTAGATCGGGACAAAGCCGTCCGCAGACTTGTGGTAGATCCTTTCCCCAAGTTCCGGCCATCTCCATTCTATGTTAGGAGCCGGTCGAAAAATGGCCCGGACCGCTTTATCCATCTCAACAGGTTCCAAGTGAGAAAAACTATCATTTTAAAGGTAAAGGCTTTGTTTACTATCATATCAGCAAACTTCAAGTCAAAAGCCATATGGTCATATGGTCCGAGGCGACCATTTGGTTGTTTATCACTAGAGGCGGCCTTTATACTCCTCTACTAAAATATTTGCTCCCCACCTTAGGCTTTAGTCATTAAGTGATACTTCCCATCGGGCCAATAACCATCCGGGGTACACAAAATCTCTCTATCAGAAGACTCTTTAATCCGGAACCGGATCAGAGTCTCGGAGGAGGTGGTAGTAGCTTTTCCCACATATGCCCGGGCAACAGGATTTTGGGTA
This sequence comes from Apium graveolens, assembly GCF_009905375.1. Classification (NCBI taxonomy): domain Eukaryota; kingdom Viridiplantae; phylum Streptophyta; class Magnoliopsida; order Apiales; family Apiaceae; genus Apium; species Apium graveolens. The sequence goes on along the minus strand of NC_133651.1, from coordinate 234,864,771 downwards.
AGGATGGCAAAATAATCAGACCTGATGGATACCTGATTTAAAACCCAAACTCTTGGATTTACCAAACCCGACTTTTTGGATTTGGATTTAATTTTTGGACTCGGAAATTTTTTGGATTTGGATTTTATGTTTACGACCCGAAACCCAATCCAAAAATCTGAAACCAGATCCTAATCTGAAACCCAAAAAATTTATATATATATTAATTAAATTCATTAATAACTATATATATATCCAGACTATTTTATTATATATTATTAAATCCATTATATGTCATCAACTACTCAATATTCATAAAATGTTATAATCATTATTATCTCTTTTCAATACTATTTTCTCAAAAAGAAATATAACACAACTGAATAAGATAAAGGTGTTGAAATTCTACATTCGAAAGAGTTTTTGAGAAGCTTCATCACTTTAAGTTGAAGAGATCAGAGATATTTGTTATTCTTTGCCTAAGGAGTATCATGAGAGGCTGGTTGTGGGTAATAAGGGCGTAAGTGATTCAACTTCTACCAGCTCTACATCTATTTGCGAAAATGTTCTGGAGTATGATTCGTTCATAAGTACCAAAAAGCGAAAAAAGGTGGACTATGTAATGTCAGAGTTGGATCATTACTTGGATGAGGATGTCGTGTAAAAAAATGATGGATTTGATCTATTAAATTAACGGAAGTTAAATATGCTTAAATATTCAACATTGCAATATATGGCTCTAATTTCTTAGCTATTCCAGTATCAACAGTTGCGTCCGGGTCCGCATTTAGCTATAATGGTAGGTTGGTAAGTCCGCATCGTAATAGGTTTCATCCCAAAACAATATGGTCCTAAAATTTAGTTTGGACTGTATACCTAAAAAGAGAAATCCGGGGTTACTTAGAAATCCTAAATTTTTTCACTTTGTACTAGTATGGTCCGCACTAGATATGTTATTTTAATCTTATCATAACTTGATAGTCGGAAAAACAACATATATATCACTTTTCCAGACTAGCATCATTGTGATACAGTGAGATAAGCCAAAAACCCAACCATGACTAGACCCCGTCTCCCGGTCCAGACCTAAACCAAAACCATTGATCCCAAAAATAGTTTATCACAAGAACAAACTTCAAAATATCATAGACCGGAATATACATACACATATTTTTTGTGAAGAGCAGCGTGAACAGCCCAGAAAACCAAAAACTCTTTTATATTTTTACCAACAAATGATCAAATCGAAAAATCACAAAATAAAACTTAAGTAAGAAACTATCCTAAGTCAACCCAAATATATATTAATATGCAATAATTAACACAAAAATAAAGGGGATACCAGTAGCCACGAGGAGTAGAAAAAAACAAAAAAATGAAGAACAATAAATTGAAAGGAAAGAATGATTGTGATTGGCAACAAATAGAAGAGCAATGAACTTAAGATTTTGAAATGAGCCAAAGACGGAAAAACAATCTAAGTAGTCCCAACAGGTCCCGCCGTCGTTGAATTAGAAGGTAAAAATATAGAGCCTTTTCAAACTCTCGTGATTTTGGAGAAAATAGAGAAGAAGACACAATAATATTGATAAAGTGAAAAAGTGAAAAAGTGAAGGAGATGTGGCTTTTTATAACCCTTGTGGAATACAAATCATCTAGGAAACGTGTCAAGATCTGGATGGCTGACAAATTTAGTTTTATAAAAAATATAAATATATGTATATGTGTTGAGCAAGATTGAAACTATATGTATTATTCAACACAACTGGTTTGGATAACTCAACATAGAATAAAGAACTTGAAATAATCTATATTCTATCAGTACAGATTATTTATTGGAAATATACATGATGATTTTGCTAGCTACAGTGAAGAAGACGTCAACAGAGATCTGTATGAAGTTTATTAATATGTTCAGGAAACGGAGGAAAAATGTTGAAGTCATTCAAAGCAGTTAGCAGGATTAGTGTGAAGACCTTAAAGTAACTATGCGGATTTGATTGTATCTAGTAAAGACTTAACAATGATTTATATGGATATAATATGAAGTTCTAAGAGCGAAACTAGTCATCTGTGAACCAGACCTTTGCACTAAACGTCAATGATCCGTGAAAGGAAATGAAGTATTATTTTTAGAAATACTGTTAAATGGTTTTTGTACTCAGGAGGATTGAAAATATTTTAAAGTACGAAGACCCGAGGATTAGAAGATTCGGAGGCTTGAAGATACAGAAAATAATAGCTCAAGGTGGTAAAAGAATTTTCTTAAGGAGATTATAATTATTTTAATGAGAGTAAAACAAAGCTACACTTTAAGAATATGTCAAGAAAATGGTTCACAAGATTTATACTCGGCGGTTACTTCACTCAGGACCCGCACAAATAAACTTTCATTTTGTTCACATACTTAATCAAGTACTATCACACATGGAGCCCACATGTTTATCCTTGCATGCATGTCACAATTGATTTTATTAAATAAATAAATGAATCCCATGATTTGGTACCAGTTTGGTTTAATAAAGAAATGATTGTTTCTTTTTTTGCAAGTGGAGAACACTTGCCATACAACTCCCCTGTTGCTTGGTTTATTCAAGGTTAAAAGAACGAAAATGCAAGTCACCCACATGATCACCTTGATAGCGCAAGTGGGACTAGTTATATATCTTGATGGCGCAAATAATATTATTTATTAGAGAAAATTACTTCCTAGCTTTTCACAGGTGCAAGTACTCTTATTCTAGTACTCCTCCTATGCGCAACTAGTTGGATTTTCTAAGACAATATACCTTGTATTCGCCACTTAGAGAAAAATTAATACAATTAAGTAAAAATATCTCTCCTAGTCACAAGTAAAGAATGAAAGAGGCTCAAAGGATCACAAGTTACACTCCTAGGGACCCGAAGGTCACAACTTACTTGATTTACCAAGGCAAACACCTCCTTCCTCTCTCTAATCACCACTTACATGGATATGCATATTAAATCAAGTCTAATATCCGTCTATGCTCAAGTATTTGGAGAATAAGGCTCCTAAGGACGTAATTTGTGATTTATGCAAGTTATCATATTCAAAATACTTGGTTTCAAGGCAGCCACATGTCCTTTCTCTCTCTTACCAACCTACCAGCTATATAATCAATCAAGAAGCAGATTATAAATTAACTTCTCATAATACTTCAAGCGAAACTCTGCAGAATTTATTTCTTGGAGAAAGTTTAATTTCATTTATTGAAATTAAGAAAAAAAGTGCTGCCCAATTTGATTCACACCATGAAAGACTTACATCTTGAAACACTCATCATTTATAGTTTCTTTATTTGTATATTTATTATCATTTGATAAGAGCTATAGATCTTTTGAGTTATAAAAAGAACCCTAGAGTGATAGCCTATTGTGTTGGTTCTTTTTACAGTCGTTGTTTCGAATTATTTGTATTTGGAGTTATAAGAAAACCCTCTTGGTAAATATACTTTGAATAAAATCATATTTACCCAGAAATTTCTTTGTTTGTTTATTTCGATTTCTTAGTTTCATTATCCGCTACATTTATTTGTGAAAAATGAAGAATGTACATTCACCCCCCTCTATATGTATCTTTTGGACCTAACAATTAGTATCATAGCTAGTTGATCGATATACATATCAGATCCATTAGATTAGCAAGTTTTGTAGTTGGTTTTGGTTATTACAGAGACTGGGAGTGCTTTCGATATGTAGATTTGATTTGGGTTGTTTTATGGTTATAGTATCCTTGATTATTGAGGATTGATTGATTGTTTGGTGTTGGTGATTTTGACTATTTGGGTTTTATTTTGAGATGGTGTATTGCATAATTATTGTAGTGATAAGTGGAATTTGTATCCACTTGAAACGCTTCACATCGGCTTAAGTTGGTATTTTGGACTCAAGTATATGGTGTTTTTGATGTGTTTTTGTGTTGAGTCATTGCAGGGCATTGGTCGGAGGAGGAATTGAGCTTTTCATATGATTTTATGCTAATAAGAGGTCATGAATGGAGTTGAGAAAGATCGCATGAAGAATGGAGAAAAAAGGAAGAAAATGCAGAAAAAAAGTACAAAACAACAGCGCTCCCGCTCTCTAGCACAGGGCGGCCGCGCCTGTATTGTTAGAGAAGCAGCGCGCCCACGCTAGGAGGCAGCGCCCGCGCTAGTGCAAAAAGCCAGAATTGTGGTTCAATTATAACTCTGCTATTATGAGAGTCCAGATTATCCAAGGGCCTATATATAAACATAAAAAGACGTTTTTAATAAGAAGGAAGCCATGGAGAACAGAGAGAAGACCTAGAGCACACGAGACGACTAAGGAGAAGAAGAATCAGTTTATTCTTTTGTATTCTTCAATTTAGGCGATACTTTTGGATGCTTGTTTTCGATTTGTTCTAAACCCTAGTACTTTTATATATTCTTGCGTAGTATTGTAAACTTATTTAGTATCATATTTTCATTAGAACCCATGGCGACGATGCGTTCGATTATGAACTAATCGTTGTCATCGGGTTATAGCGAATTTACTTATGGATTTCGATAGTTAATTGTTCTAAATCTTTAGTGTGAGGTGATTTACGATTTCCTAGTTTGGTTGTGGTTATTCATCTTTGATGCGTATCTTATGACGCCCTCAATCTCGGGGTTAGGAAATGAGGACCCACACAACGTTAAACTATCAATAAATAATCATAAACCCCGATTAACAACTAACAAGATCTAACAGAATTAAGTTTGAGACAAGGTTACAACTACCAGCCATATGATATATATTACAACCTAAAATAATATTTAATTTACTTAATCAATTCCGGCTTGAAACCGATAGACAACCCATTATATCATTACAACCTTCCACTAAGCGTTTGCTCACAACACAACCTGTACTACCTGTTCTGGCATCTGGAAGCCTACAACACGGTAGGGACCACCAGGTACGGTCTTACGAGCAGTTCGCCTAAATATGGCCATCGTCTTGCTAAAATGCCATGGTTAGAACAGAGCAAAACATATGAGTATAAGACTCATCAAGTAACTATGTGACAGTTCTATGATGCAATAACAACAATATATCATAAACACTTCTTAAGGCATTCTAGTTTAATGACATATTTTTATTTCTGGCTATGAAAGGGGGAATGAAGAAAGATTTGGGCTTTCAGGAATCAAGGCTCAAGATAGGGTGAAAGCCGACATTCATCACAAATCATTATTTGGATCTCAAAGGATCTCTCACCAGGAAAGCAAGAATATATTCAACTCTGGAAATAAATTATATGATTGATAACAATATCATAATAGAATCAGGGTTCTCAAAGCTGTATAATAAACAATATCACAACTAACTCATCACAAATCATTTTAAACCATCTTATTTAAAATAAGCAATTGTTGAGTAAAGATATTCACTTTCTCTTTACTAAATGAAAGGGAACCTTGAATTGGACTACTTTAACTTTTATAAATAATACGGGTGATCAGCCCGTACCGACCTCTGTCCGGTCTTTAAGGTGCCTATGACATAATTTCAGCCTTAAATTGGACTAGCCCCGCTAGTCTCTTATATGACTGGACTAGTCCCACTAGTTTCTTATGTCTCAATCCAATCCATCAGGAATTCATATGGAAAACCTTGTGTTGGAAAAGAAAGGTTTTACTAAGTTCATTTTATCATTACCAAGAATATGAAATCATTCGGACTCTTTCAAGTCAAAAATCATTCTTAAGTTCAATTCAAGAATTCAAAGAAAGTAAATGTATCAAAGGTACGTAAAGATCAATACTAAGGAACTTGATCAAATGATAAGCAAGGTATATAAGATAGGGAATCAAAGCAGTTCTAAGGATCATTACAGAATAAGGTATACAAAAGAAGGATTAATCAACAATACACAAGGGGATTGATAAAGGTTCTTATAAGGATCACAAGAATTCAAGGTATTCAAAGGAATCAGTAGGTAATTAGAATATGAATCAACAGGGTTATTACGAGGGTTTGGGCAATAAGCATATCAAGTCATTATGAAAACAATAACAGGGTGATTCAAAGGATCAATAACAAGTATGGTACAAGAATTCAATATCATGGCTCAATAATAAGTAACAGGTTTTCTCAAATGGTTGTAAAGAATCAATACTCTAATATGGCATCATCATTATCCTTTTGAATAAACAACTTATACAAGTAGGCAGAGTTACTTGCATGAATTCGCTTTCCTGTTTTAGAAGGGTTGAACTACTGCCACCTAGAACACCTTTCCCTTTCCTTGTCTGAATGCCTTCACGCTCCGAATCTACAATCCAACAATTAAAACCCTAATTAGATTCTCACTCGATGTTCCTAGAATGCTTAACAATTAACCATTATCGCAATACCCTAAGAGTATATATACTCGATCATATTCACTTAACACAATATATAATATAGTCGTACTTTAAATCAATTAGTCATCGAAACACATACATTACGACGCAACCATAACACATAACACATCATAAAGTATACTTATATACTTTAAACTTCATACTTTAGTAACTAACCTCAATTCGCATGACTCAATAACAAGCAACTCAACCCTTTTCTTTTTATCAACATTTCGAAACAAACATATGAACTACATCATCATGCACTCATTTAACTAGACTCTAGAATCAAATCTATCGAATAATCTTAAATCAAAACCCCCTTTTTACAATAGTTAAAATTTGAATTAAAACCATTTAATCAAATCAAAAGATTCTTTAAATACTTAAACCATAATCAATCTAAGAAATCAATCATTCTCTCCTTTTAATTCACAAAATTTGAACCCCAACATAGCACCAAACCAACCAAAATCACATGCAACTAGTCTAATGCTATCATTTATACTAAACATTATTTTTAATCAACTTATCAACCTTAAACCAATTCAAGATCATTTGAAAATACCAAAGATTACAACATGCATGTACTAATTCCAACTTATAATCCCACAATTCATTTTATTCCATCAATAATTCCTAAAATAATCATCTATAACTCTTGTTTATTAACCAAAATCAACTTATTTACTTTCAAAAAAACAAAACCCATTCGGATTCAAGCAAAATGACATATGCAACCCTCAAAAATCATGTTTTAATATTCTAGAGTTGAATTTGAACATCATTACTCACCACCGGTTCACCGGAGTTCATCATCGGTGGCGGTGGTTTCACGGTGGTGCCCCCATTCGGGGGTTTCCAACCTTAAAAACCTCCGATTTTACTTTCAAATAACAACAAGTATCACATGCATCAATTATTCATCACAAATAAAAAAGATCAAAGTCAAAACTTGCAAGAAGGCTTCGAACCAAAGTTCTCGGCTCAACATCACACATAAATATTAGATTGAAAATTTAAGAAAAAAGTAAAAAAAAAGAAAATCCTAGAGGCTAGTGGGGCAAAGGACCTTTTTACCCCTGGCCATTCAATATATATATCCTCCCTCTTCTCTCCCTTTTTCTTTTCTTCACCCAAGCCCTCTCTCTTTTCTCTCATCTCTCTTCTCTCTCTTTCACTCCCGAATCTCTCTCTCTCATTCCTCTCGGTACACCTCCTTTCTTCACTTAATTTTTATGAATTCTTCCATAAAACTTCATTCTTAATCCATATATGGGCTTTAAATCTTGTAAATGTGTGTGTAGGTGTTTACATGCGTGTATGTATGTGTGATGCTGAGCCGAGAACTTTGGTTCAAAGCCTTCTTGCAAGTTTTGACTTTGATCTTCTAGATTTATGATGAATAATTGATGCATGTGATACTTGTTGTTGTTTGAAAGTAAAATCGGAGGTTTTTAAGGTTGGAAACCCCCGAATGGGGGCACCACCGTGAAACCACCGCCACCAGTGATGAACTCTGGTGAACCAGTGGTGACTAAAGATGTTCAAACTGGACTCTAGAATATTAAAACTTGATTTTTGAAGGTTGCATGTGTCGTTTTGCTTGAAGCCAAAAGGGTTTTGTTTTTTGGAAAGTAAATAATTTGATTTTGGTTAATAAACAAGAGTTATAGATGATTATTTTAGGAATTATTGATGGAATAGAATGAATTGTGGGATTAGAAGTTGGAATTAGTACATGCATTTTGTAATCTTTGGTATTTTCAAATGATCTTTAATTGGTTTAAGGTTGATAAGTTGATTTGGTTGACTGAAAATAATGTTTAGTACAAATGATAGTATTAGACTAGTTGCATGTGATTTTGGATGGTTTTGTGCTATGTTGGGGTTCAAATTTTGTAAATTAAAAGGAAAGAATGATTGATTTCTTAGATTGATTATGGTTTAAGTATTTAAAGAATCTTTTGATTTGGTTAAATGGTTTTAATTCGAATTTTAACTATTGTAAAAAGGGGTTTTTGATTTAAGATTATTCGGTTGATTTGATTCTAGAGTCTAGTTAATGAGTGCATGATGATGTAGTTCATATGTTTGTTTCGAAATGTTGATAAAAAGAAAAGGGTTGAGTTGCTTGTTATTGAGTCATGCAAATTGAGGTTATTGACTAAAGTATGAAGTTTAAAGTATATAAGTATACTTTATTAAATGCTATGTGTTATGGTTGCATCGTAGTGTATGTGATTCGATGACTAATTGATTTGAAGTACGACTATATTGTATATCGTGTTATGTGAATATGATCGAGTATATATACTCTTAGGGTATTGCGATATTGGTTAATTGTTAAGCATTCTGGGAATGTCGAGTGAGAATCTAATTAGGGTTTTGATTTTGGATTGTAGATTCGGAGCATGAAGGCATTCAGACTAGGAAAGGGAAATGTGTTCTAGGTGGCAGTAGTTCAACCCTTGCAAAACAGGAAAGCGAATTCAGGCAAGTAACTCTGCCTACTTGTATAAGTTGTTTATTGAAAGGATATTGATGATGCCATGTTAGAGTATTGATTCTTTACAACCATTTGAGAAAACCTGTTACCTATTATTGAGCCTTGATATTGAATTCTTGTACCATACCTGTTATTGATCCTTTGAAGCACCCTGTAATTGTTCTCATAATGACTTGATATGCTTATTGCCCAAACCCTCGTAATAACCCTGTTGATACATACTGAAGAGAGATAGAAGTACTTCAAGATTTTGTCTCTGAGTTATTTTATCTTGTGTTGATAAATCCTGATTGATATTCTGATGACCATTTAAATTTTGTTTTTATTTAAGTTCTGATTCTCTGTCAGCACTTATTCATCGAAATTATCTCGGTCATTTTTAACATGATTTATTTTCAGAATATTAATGTTGCAGTGACAAATAATTCAATCAGTGATAACGGGTTAAAATTTGAATTGTTTCCCTTGATAAATGGAACAGTTTTTCCTTGAAACTCGGCAAATGGGTAAGTCATGATTACTGTTTTCTCGAGCCCAGTAACTATCCGTTATTACTGCATGTCTGACAGGTGTCCAACGGTAATATTTTTTTTGTATAAGTACAGCAGAGAGAAGATTTCTTTAATCTTTTTAATTTCTTCATCTTCTATCTCTCTTCTTACTTTTACTCTCCTTCACTTTACTATTTCCGTTGTTTTCATACAGATATTATATCAAACACCTATCAGGCATACTTAACTCTAAATTTTTTCACATGGCACCAAAGGATTTAATCATTGATGGAGCTAAGTTTGTTCCAAACAACTATGCTGCAATTCTTGATCATGCTGAAGCTCCATCTGAATTGCACTTTGTGCAAGATCTTCTTGCACATAGTGAGGTTGGGTACGCCTTAACTCAGCCTGAAATATTTTCAAGTCAACAAGTTCTGAGGTTCTGGAGGACTGGCGTTTTTGATGATGGTGGTAACCGTGGAACTCCCAGTATTATCTTCCAAGTGGGTGATTCATCTTTTGTAGTCACTCCTGGTACAGTACGCAGGGCTTTACATCTTCCCGAGGATTGTACTTTCTCAGTTCCAGAGGACTCAGCCCTTCGGGAGTTAATGGCTGAATTGGGATATGAAAAGAGTCTGACGAAACTTGGACAGTTGAAATGGGCTAATATCAGAAGAGAATGGAGTTTCTTCTTTGATTGCATCACCAAAGCTTTTGGGAACAAATGTTCAAATTTTGATGCTATCCCAATTCTGAGTCAGCACATAGGGTATGCTATTATCCATCAAACTCATTTTGATTTTGCAACTGGAATAATTGGTTTTATTGGGGATAGGATGACAGAGGATCGAGATGTTGTTTATTTTGCTAGATTCTGTCAACTTATTTACACTTACTGTACTGATGAACCCCAGTTAGTCAGCACTCAAACCCCACCTTTTAAGGTTGCAAAAAGGTACTTTAATGACCTGATAAATGCTGACACAAAGAAATCAATGGTGAGACAATTACAGATCCCTCAGTCTGTGAAACAGATTCTGGTAAATGCTGATCCTGCTACTTACAAATCTGTTTACTCAAATGTTCAACCAACTCACCATAACCAAAATCCATCAACCTCAGTACCTACCTCTCATTCTACTCAACCTACCCTCAGAACTTATCTCAAATCCTATCTCTCCACTTCACAGACTGCTCAACCTTCTTCATCAGCACCTATTGTGAAGCCTACATCCTCTAAGCCAAAGAGAACAAAGACTGTTCCTCAAAAACCTCAAAAGAGGAGGAGAATTACTTTGAGAGATGAATCAGATTCTGAGGATCAGATTCCTTCTTCAGAACGTGTGGTAGATGAAGCTGAGAAGGCAACTTCTCAGAAGGATTCTGCAATTGGGGGTTCTAGGCTTCTCAAGAGGCTTAGACGTATGACAGTTCCTGAAACTCCCAAGGAATCCAAATCAACAAGGAAGTACAAGAAACAGAGGGCACAAAGGCCAGTTTCAGATGATGAAGAGGAAGCAGCTAAGGAAGGGGATCAGGAATCTCTGATCTCACAAGACAAGGAATTTGCTCCAGTCACTTCTTCTCCATCAACTCCATCTCAGGAAGCTGTATCTGACAAGGCTAATTCACCTTCTGTGTCTCTTGTTGATCCAGGCACAAGTGCTGAAATTGATATTCAGAACCTGGTTGTGCCTGAAATACTTTTCTTAGAAGCTCCAACGCCAAATAATCCTTCCACAACACCTGTTACTGATGCTGTTCAAACTCCTGAGTTATCACCAACACCTTCTCTGCATCAAGATGCTGATGATCAGATTTTAGGTAAGCATCAGGATATGGCTGTTGATCAGAACTTAGTATCAGATCAGCAATTAGAGGATGATGAAGCCTCCATTGCTACTCACACTGTTGTCTTATCAGAAGATACTGATTCTTTAAGTTCTGATGCTGCAAATGTTGGAGATACTGGTGAGGCTACTACAACTCTAGATGCTGATGAAGCAGGTCCTTCAGGACATACTCCTCCACTGACTCTTCCTAAGTCTAAACTGATAAAGGAGTTTGTTATCTGGGATGCACCAGTACCTTGGAGTGAAACTCCTACAGGTCAGGAGTGGACTAAGGAATGGAACTCAGTTTTATGTGTTCCAAATGCTTTACATCTTGCTGAGCACTTGACTAAAGCTGATGAAATGTTACATTCTGATGATTTTAAAACCCAGCTTAAAGTCACTGCATTGAGTACTAAACATCTACAAGGTCTTCATTCCAACACTCATGCAGAGCTACACAAGATTCAGGAGAACTTTATCAAACAGGAACAAGTTTGGAAAATTGATAAGAAAAAGTTCTTCCAACCTACCATTGACAGGGTTGCTTATATTGAGAAAACTCAAGAGAAGCAACAAGCTCAGATTGATCAAATTCTGACAAATCAAGCTTCTCAGCAATCACAACTTACTGAAATCCAGACCTCAGTGGAACTACTTATCTCTCTTTTATTACCTGCTGATGCCAAAAAGGGGGAGAAGGTAATTAAGTCCAAATGCAAAACCAACAAGACACTGCAAGGAAAGGATGATGGAAAAGATGACCAAGGAACCTCTGGAATGGGTAGTGGTCATAGTCAAGGTAGAAGGTTTACATCAAGACAAGCTAGTCACAGAACAAGTTCTGATACTGGGAAAAGAATAAGTTCTGCTGCTGGTAAAAGGATAAGTTCTGATGAACTTCTAGATCTTGATGAGGAAATGTCAAGACAGTTATTTCTTCAAGAAAATCCAGGGATGGACTTGGAAAGTTTAAAGGAAGAAGAAGCCAGACTTAAATCAGAGAAAGTCACATCTAAATCTGAAGCTTCTGGTAAAAAGATACTTCCAAAACCTAAAGGCATTATGATCAAAGAAAGGATACATACTGAAGAAACTTTGGCTAGATCACAACCACAGATAGATCCAAGATCCAAGGGTAAAGAAAAGGTTGGTGAACCTATCAAGCCTTATGTACCTCCTAAGGAAGAAGAAATTACTGATGGAAAAGATGATCTTGCTCTGACTTCAAGAAAAGTTCTTAAAACAACCTCTAACATGGCTCAAGTTGTTCAGAGTCAAGAAATTGTAAGTTCTGATATTCAGAAGAAGCAAGTAACCTCTGACAGTGCTCAAGTTAACTTGATATCAGAAAATAGATCTAAAACACTCCTACCAGGATTCACTAAAGCAAAACAGACTCAATCTTTGAAGACTACTCCAAGTGGTTTTGAAGCAAGAGTAGTTACTAGAAAGGAAGCTAGAGATAAAACTGGATTGGGAAGTGCTGATGAAAGAAGAGTACACAACACTACCGATGATCCAACTTCCTTGAGTGAACCAGGTATTGGAGCAACTCCTGAGAGATTGAATCAACTGGAATTTGTACAGATGGTTTACCATACCTACTTGAAAGAATACATCATGTTGTATTTCATGACAGATGGTAGGGTTTATCATATAAGACAAAATGCCATTCCTTTGAAGTATTTTGAAGAATTGGAGCATGTACTTTTCTTACTTCAAGTGGATGATAGAATAACAGAGACTGCTGCAAACTACTTAAAAGAACAGATTCAGAGACAGAAAAGGCTTTATTCTGTTAAGTCTGACAGCAGATATGTTCCAAAGTACAGAGATCACAATGGTGATATTATTGATATGAAGCCTAATACTGCACAGATCAGAACGTATCTTGGTATTAAGGGACTTGAATTCAATCTTGAATCTGACAAAGCTTATGTTATAAGACTAGATCAGGAGTTAAGGAAAGCAAAGATTAATGATCTCAGAGCTGCAATCTTTCAAATTGGTGAAGATACTGCATAGCTTAAAGGTGTTAAAAGGAGAACGATTGATGAACTAAGATATGCTGAGAAATGTGTGTTGAAGAACTATCTCAGAACAACTCCTGACATCAGAGAGATCAGAAGATGATGAAGCCAAGTCGAAGATCTACAACTGCTTAAATTCTGATATTTATACAGATTGAAGTTGTTATCAGAAGTTGAAATTGGTAAAAACTTTAAGGACTGTAAGTTGTAGTTATCTAGTTTATTTCTCATGCATTTGTACTTAATGTTTTTGACATCATCAAATATCTGTTTAACTTGTATATTTTGTTAATTTACAAGTTGGGGGAGATTGTTAGATATATTTGATAATGTCATGGCTAATATGTTTTATGTTTAGCTTTCAGATCTTACGTGAACAGGATAAATCAGTACTTAACTGTTGATCAGTACTTATACTGGAAGTCAGGACTTAAGGATATCAGTACTTGTATTATCAGGAGATAATCATCAGAAGATAGATATCAGAACTTAAGTGCTGAAGGACAATCAGATAAGGACAGTAGCTGATTAAAGGAAAGAAGATCGAGATAAACATAAGAAGAGATATGCATGAAGAAGGAATTCCGTGAAGAATAGAATACTTGGAATAGAAGATATCTGATTGATATATTTTAGGAAGCAGAATTATATTCCATATCAATTAGCGATTATCTTGTAACTGTGTAGTATATAAACACAGGCATAGGGTTTACACTATATGTGTTATCATTATCGAAGTTATTATTCTATATAACCCTAGCAGCTCTCGTGATATTTGTTCATCACTGAGAGGTAACAGTTCCATATTGTAACAGAGTTTATTGTTTCAATAAAGTTTGTTTTCTGTTACTTAAGTTCTTTAAGTTCGATTTGAGTGTACTATACACTGTATTCACCCCCTCTACAGTGTGTGTGTGACCTAACAGACCGGTACCCTAGTAGACCCCATTCCACCCTCTTTAGAAGAGCCTGTGTATGTTAATTCAAATCCGGAGGAGGATCCATCTGAGATTAGTGAGATTCCTATGCAGATATCACCTTTGAGGACTGAGTCAGAGACCCCAGCCCCTAAGCGAGAGTCTGAAATGCCTAAGATTGTGCCTGTCAGTGTTGGTGGCAAGTTGGCCCATGATCGAGATTTTTTTTACTCCTGCATTCCTGAGTTGGGAGCTTTGGTGGATAGGCTAGCTCGAGAGTCTAGTCACAGCGCTTTAGTTATGGATGATGAGTGGAGAGTCCGGATTAAGATGGTGGAGCATGTTTCCCGGAGGAGATTGGATAAGGGACCATCCACTAGTGATGCTGACGCTGAGGCCCGGAGACTGCGTAAGATCATTCGCTGGATGTTGGTCGTGTTGAGAGAGATTTTGGATGATTAGATGATAGTGTTGATCAGGCGGGACATCTGGTGGAGCTCGTAGTTGTTGTGATTTCTTTTCAGCGCCAGTAGGCTTCAGGATACTTGGTCAGATATTGGGATCCCTTTTTCATTTTCTTTGTTGTGTTTCAGAACTTTGTAGTAGTAGTTGTTAGAAGTTAGGGGTAGATAGGGTGATTTTTTCCAGTTTTTCCTCTGTTTAACCCTGCTATACTATTGTACTTTATTCCAGTAGTAAGAGATATTCTCGATGTATTTCCAGATGAATTACCTGGACTACCTCCAGATAGAGAGATGGAGTTTATGATTGATTTGGCTCCTGGAACGGAACCAGTATCGAAAGCTCCCTATCGAATGGTGCTAGTTGAGATGAAGGAGGTAGCAGCACAGTTGCAAAAAATTATTGGATAAAGGAGTAATACGCCCATGTGTATCCCCATGGGGTGTACCGGTGTTATTTATGAAGAGGAAAGACGAAAGTATGAAGTTTTGCATTGAATATCGCGAATTGAATAAATTGACAATTAAGAATAAGTACCCTCTACCGCGAATTGACGACTTGTTTGATCAGTTAAAAGGAGCTACTTGTTTTTCTAAGATTGATTTAAGATCTGGGTATCATCAGCTAAAGATTAAAGCGGAAGATATACCCAAAATAACATTTTGAACGAGATATGGACATTATGAGTTTTTGGTAATGGCATTCGATTTAATGAACGCATCAGCCGCATTTATGGATCTTATGAACAGAGTGTTCAAGCAGTATTTGGATAAGTTCGTTATAGTATTTATCGATGATATTTTGATATACTCAAAGATGGAGGAAGCCCATATGGAGAATTTCAGGATTTCTTTAGAAATCTTGAGAAAACAAAAGTTATATGCCAAGTTTTCAAAGTGTGAGTTTTGGCTGAAGGAAGTACAGTTTCTTGGACATGTAGTAAATAGTAAAGGAATTAAAGTAGATCCAGCTACGATAGAAGCTGTGATGAATTGGGAAAGGCCCAAGACCCCTACGGAGGTCAGAAGTTTTCTGGGATTAGCAGGATACTATAGAAGGTTTGTGCAATATTTCTCTAAGATTGCTGTCCCATTGACTATGTTGACAAGGAAGAACGAGAAATTTGTGTGGACGGATAAGTGCGAGGAAAGTTTTCAAGAATTGAAGAAGCGATTGGTAACCACCCCGGTTCTGGTGTAATCAGATGAAAAAGGAGAGTTCGTGATCTTCAGTGATGCTTCGTATAAAGGATTGGTATGTGTGTCAATGCAACACGGGAAAGTAATAGCGTATGCATCAAGGCAGCTAAAGCTGCATGAATAGAAGTATCCCACGCATGATTTGGAATTAGCAGCGATTGTGTTTGTTTATATGGGGAAAAGTGCGAAATCTATACGGATCATAAGAGTTTAAATTATATTTTCACTCAAAAGGAGTTGAATACGAGACAGAGAAGATGGTTAGAATTGATCAAAGATTACGACTGTACGATAAGTTATTATCCTCGAAAGGCGAATGTGGTAGCAGATGCTTTAAGCCGGAAAGAAAGATTGAATATGTTAACATCAATGAGTTTGAAAAGATGGAAATAGAAGTGCAGACTCCAGAATTTGGAGATGAAGTAATTTATGAATGACATTTCGACCTGAAATTTTAGAAAAGATCCGATGTTGTTAAGAACAAGTGATGAACCACGAGAAAGATAAGTTGACAGGAGAGGAAGTTAAAGCTTAAACGGATGAAAAGGGAATATATGGCGTTAACTCACGTATTTGGATACCTAACGTTGTGGAGCTAAAGCATGAGAATTTGCACGAAGCACATAATTCAAGATTTTCAATTCACCCTGGAAGTACGAAAGTGTACATAGACTTAGAAGAGAACTATTGGTGGCCAAACATGAAAAAGGAAATCACGGAATGGATAAGTAAGTGCTATACGTGCCAAAGAGTAAAAACGGAACATCAGCGACCAAATGGATTGCTTCAACCAATGAACATACCTGAATGGAAATGGGAACATATCGCAATGGATTTCGTGGAAGGTTTTCTAAAGACCAAGTCTAATCATGATGCGATTTGGGTGATAGTTGATCGACTAACGAAATCAACACATTTCTTGCCGATAAACGAAAGATTTTCATTGGAAAGGTTGGTCAAATTGTATTTGGACGAGATTGTGATGCGTTACGGGGTCTAGTGTCTATCGTGTCCGATAGAGATCCGAGATTTAACTCTAGATTTTGGCGATAGTTTCATGATCATTTGGGGGCTAAATTGAAAATGAGCACGACGTATCATCCGCAGACTGATGGACAAAGCGAAAGAATAATTCAAACGATCGAGGATATGTTGCAAACATGAGCATTGGATTTCAAAGGAAATTGGGATGATCCTTTGCCATTGATTGAGTTTTCCTACAACAACAGTTATCACGCGAGTATTGGCATACCGCCTTATGAAGCGTTGTACGGAAGAAAATACAGATCCCCTACATATTGGGATGAAGTTGGTGAGTGCAAATTAATTGGCCCAGAGCTAATTCAACAAACGAAAGAGAAAGTGGAAGTGATTTGTAAAAGGCTAATTGCTGCTCAAGATCGACAAAAGAAGTACGCGGATCGAGATCGGAAAGATTTACAATTCGAAACCGAAGACAAAGTGTTGTTAAAGATATCTCTGTGGAAAGGTTTATCTTGATTCAGAAAGAAAGGAAAATTGAGTCATAGGTATATTGGACCATTCGAAGTACTTAAAAAAGTTGGAAAAGTGGCTTATGAATTAGCATTACCTCCGTAGATGCAACATCTTCATAACGTGTTTCATGTTTGTCTTCTAAAGAAATATAATGCTGATGCAAGCCATGTGATCAAATTGGAACCAGTGGATATACAACAAGATTTGTCTTATATGGAACAACCAGTTCGAATCTTAGAACGAAAAGAGAGGACACTCAGAAATAAAGTTGTAGCTCTAGTTAGAGTGTTGTGGAGAAATCCTATAGTAGAAGAGTCAACTTGGGAATTATAAAGTGAAATGCAAGAAAAGTATCCCCATCTATTTGTTTATACTAGATTCTGGGGACAAAATCCTTTTAAGGGGGGTAGATTGTGACGATTGGGAATTTCGTGACATGATTAAGTGAACATTCTATAACTTTGTGGTGTAATTATAAATTACGTGATTAAATAAAGGGATAAATGATTTTGTTGGTTAATTGTATTTATGTTATATTAGTAACTGGGAACGTAAAATGACCCGTTCCAGTTTGATGAGTCAGCTTAGGGGATAAGCTGTGTTGTCGGGCCGTCAGGTAGATTATAAATCCATCTTTTCTGAGAGAGATAATCATTATTTAAATTCAT
The DNA here is from genome assembly GCF_009905375.1 of Apium graveolens. Classification (NCBI taxonomy): domain Eukaryota; kingdom Viridiplantae; phylum Streptophyta; class Magnoliopsida; order Apiales; family Apiaceae; genus Apium; species Apium graveolens. Next base: position 234,846,807 of record NC_133651.1, on the reverse strand, counting down.
TTTTAGATTATAAATTTTAGAAAAAAGTAACAAAAAGAAAATCCAAGAAGCTAGTGGGGCAAAGGACCTTTTTACCCCTAGCCTTCTTGCAAGTTTCGACTTTGATCTTCTTGATTTATGATAAATAATTGATGCATGTGATACTTGTTGTTGTTTGAAAGTAAAATCAGAGATTTTTAAGGTTGGAAACCCCCGAATGAGGGCACCACCGTGAAACCCCCGCCACCGGTGATGAACTCCGGTGAACCGGTGGTGATTAAAGATGTTCAAACTGAACTCTAGAATATTAAAACTTGATTTTTGAAGGTTTACATGTGTCATTTTTCTTGAAGCCGAATGGGTTTTATTTTTTTGAAAGTAAATAAGTTGATTTTGGTTAATAAACCAGAGTTATAGATGATTATTTTAGGAATTATTGATGGAATAGTATGAATTGTGGGATTATAAGTTGGAATTAGTACATGCATGTTGTAATCTTTGGTATTTTCAAATGATCTTGAATTGGTTTAAGGTTGATAAGTTGATTTGGTTGACTGAAAATAATGTTTAGTATAAATGATAGCATTAAACTAGTTGCATGTGATTTTGGATGGTTTTGTGCTATGTTAGGGTTCGAATTTTGTGAATTAAAAGGAGAGAATGATTGATTTCTTAGATTGATTATGGTTTAAGTATTTAAAGAATATTTTGATTTGATTAAATGGTTTTAATTCAAATTTTAACTATTGTAAAAAGAGGGATTTGATTTAATATTATTCGGTTGATTTGATTCTAGAGTTCTAGTTATTGAGTGCATGATGATGTAGTTCATATGTTTGTTTCGAAATGTTGATAAAAAAGAAAATGGTTGAGTTGCTTGTTATTGAGTCATGCGAATTGAGGTTATTTACTAAAGTATGAAGTTTAAAGTATATAAGTATACTTTATTAATTGCTATGTGTTATGGTTGCGTCGTAGTGTATGTGATTTGATGACTAATTGATTTGATGTACGACTATATTGTATATCGTGTTATGTGAATATAATCAAGTATATATACTCTTAGGGTATTGTGATAAGGGTTAATTGTTAAGCATTTTGGGAACGTCGAGTGAGAATCTAATTAGGGTTTTGATTGTTGGATTGTAGATTCGGAGCGTGAAGGCATTCAGAATAGGAAAGGGAAAGGTGTTCTAGGTGGCAGTAGTTCAACCCTTGTAAAACAGGAAAGCAAATTCAGGAAAGTAACTGTGCCTACTTATATAAGTTATTTATTGAAAGGATAATGATGATGCCATGTTAGAGTATTGATTCTTTACAACCATTTGAGAAAACCTGTTACTTATTATTGATCCTTAATATTGAATTCTTGTACCATACCTGTTATTGATCCTTTGAAGCACCCTGTTATTGTTCTCATAATGACTTGCTATACTTATTTCCAAAACCCTCGTAATAACCCTGTTGATTCATATTCTAATTACCTACTGATTCCTTTGAATACCTTGAATTCTTATGATCCGTATAAGAACCATTATCAATCCCCTTGCGTATTGTTGATTAATCCTTCTTTTTTATACCTTATTCTGTAATGATCCTTAGAATTGCTTTGATTCCTTATCTTATATAGCTTGCTTATCATTTGATCAAGTTCCTTGGTATTGATTTTTGCGTACCTTTGATACGTTCACTTTCTTTGAATTCTTGAATTGAACTTAAGAATGATTTTTGACTTGAAAGAGTCTGAATGATTTCATATTCTCGGTAATGATAAAATGATCTTAGTAAAACCTTTCTTTTCCAACACAAGGTTTTACAAATGAATTCCTTATGGATTAGATTGAGACATAAGAGACTAGTGGGACTAGTCCAGTCACATAAGAGACTAGCGGGACTAGTCCAATTTAAGGCTGAAATTATGCCATAAGTACCTTAAAGACCGGACAGAGGTCGGTATGGGCTGATCACCTGTATTATTTATAAAAGTTAAAGTAGTCCAATCAAGGGTTCCCTTTCATTTAATAAAGAGGAATTGAATATCTTTACTCAGTAATTGCTTCTTTGAAATAAGATGGTTTAAAATGATTTGTGATGAGTTAGTTGTGATATTGTTTATTATACAGCTTTGAGAACCCTGATTCTATTATGATATTGTTATCAATCATATAATTGATTTCCAGAGTTGAATATATTCTTGCTTTCCTGGTGAGAGATCCTTTGAGATCCAAATAATGATTTGTGATGAATGTCGACTTTCACCCTATCTTGAGCCTTGATTCCTGAAAGCCCAAATCTTTCTTCATACCCCCTTTCATAGCTATAAATAGAAATCTCCCACCTAGATAATTAAAGTAGAATTCCTTAAGAAATGTTTATGGTATATTGATGTTATTGCATCATAGAACTGTCACATAGTTACTTGCTGAGTCTTATACTCATATGTTTTGCTCTGCTCTAACCATGGTAGTTTAGCAAGAGGATGGCCAGACTTAGGCGCACTGCTCGTAAGAGCGTACCTGGTGGTCCATACCATATTGTAGGCTTCGAGATGCTAGAGCAGGTAGTACAAGTTGTGTTGTGAGCAAGCGCTTTATGGATGGTTGTAATGATACAATGGGTTATCTGTCGGTTCCAAGTCAGAATCGATTGTGTAAATTAAATATTATATTGGGTTGTAATATATATCATATGGTTGGTATTTGTAATCTTGTCTTAAACTTAATCCTGTTAGATCATGTTAGTAGTTAATCGGGGTTTATGCTTATTTATTGATAGTTTAATGTTGAGTGGGTCCTTATTTCCTAACCCCGAGATTGAGGGCGTCACACTTCTCAATTCCATTCATTGATCAAATGCTTGACATATTGGTTGTTCATGAGTACCATTGTCTTCTGGATGGGTATTCAGGCTATAATCAGATTTGCATTGCACCAGAAGATCAATAGAAGACCACCTTTACTTTTCCTTTTGGCAGTTTTTCTTTCCGTCGAGTTTCTTTTGGACTTTGTGGTGCACCTGCTACTTTTTAGAGATGCATGGTGGCCATATTCTCTGATATGATTGGCACTTATGTGGAGGTGTTCATGGATGACTTCTCTGTGTTTGGAACTTCTTATGACTATTGCTTGTATAATATTGGTTTGGTGCTGAAAAGATGTGTTGAGACTAATCTAGTGCCCAACTGGGAAAAATGTCACTTCATGGTGCAACATGGTATAATTCTTGGGCACAAGGTGTCTAGCAAGGTTCTTGAAGTGGATCAGGCCAAGGCGGGGGTTATTGAAAATCTTCCTCCACTAATCGCAGTTAAAGGAGTCCGCAGTTTTCTTGGTCATGCGGGTTTCTATCGGCGATTCATCAAAGACTTCTCCAAAATCTCTAAACCCTTGTGCAATCTGTTGGAGAAGGATGTTCCCTTCAAATTTGAGGAAGAATGTTTAGCTACTTTCGAGAGCTTGAAGAAGATTTTGACTACAACACCTGTTATTACTGCACCTGATTGGTTGTGTGATGCTAGTGACTATGCAGTTGGAGCAGTTCTTGGCCAGAGAAGTAGAACATATTCTATGTGGTTTACTATACTAGTAAAACCCTTTACGGTGCTCAGCTGAATTACATAATACTACAGAGAAGGCACTCTTGGTGATTGTCTACGGTTTCGAGAAATTTCGATCGTATTTGCTTGGGACAAAAGTTAATGTTTTCAATGATCATGTTGTTATTTAATATCTGGTCTCGAAGAAAGATTCAAAACCTCATTTGATTTAATGGATTCTCTTGCTTCAGGAATTCGAGCTGGAAATCAAAGACAGAAAAGATACAGAAAACTAAGTAGCAGATCATCTCTCACATTTGGAAGATCAAGGTAAGGCTTCACAAGATAACACGTTGATCAATGAATCTTTTCCTGAAGAGCAACTCTTTGGGGTGCAAGAAGAATAACCATGCTTTGCAGACATTGTGAACTATCTTGTGAGTAATGTCATTCCCCCAAAACTCTCTGATGCTCAAAGGAAGAAGTTTGTTCATGAGGTGAAGTGGTATCGATGGGATGAGCCGTTCTTGTTCAGACAAGGAGCAGGTCAGATTATCAGGGGATGCATTCCATATAGTGAAACGGAGGGTATTTTGCGAGATTGTCACTCTACTGTGTATGGTGGTCAATATGGTGGAGAGAAGACAATTGTCCGTATCCTTCAAACAGGATTTTTTTGGCCAACTTTGTTTAAAGATGCTCATTAGTTCGTTTTAAGATATGATCACTGCCAATGAGTTGGAAATATGTCCAAGAGAGACGAGATGCCTATCAATGTGCTTCTCGAAGTTGAGATTTTCAATGTTTGGGGAATCGAATTTATGGGGCCATTTATCTCTTCATGCAATAATCAGTATATTCTTTTGGCGATGGATTATGTGTCTAAATGGGTTGAGGTTAAAGCTTTTCCAACCAACGATGCTAAGGTGGTTATAAATTTTCTTCCTAAGCAGATATTCACACGTTTCGATACTCCAAGGGTTATAATCAGTGATGAGGGAACGCAATTCTGCAATCACAAGTTCACTGCATTGATAGAAATATATCATGTGAATCATTGTGTGGCCATAGCTTACCATCCTCAAAATAATGGGCAAGCTAAAGTGTCAAATCAAGAGATCAAGCGAATCTTGGAGAAGGTTATGAGTACATCAAGGAAAGATTGGTCGTTGAAGCTAGATAAAGCTATTTGGGACTATAGAATGACATACAAGACTCCTCTGGGAATGTCACCATTCCAGTTGGTGTATGGGAAGGTGTGTCATTTGCCTGCGGAGTTAGAGCATAAAGCGTATTGGGCTTTGAAGAAGCTAAATATGGACATTGCAGCTGCTGGAGAGGAGAAAATGCTTCAACTTAATGAACTCGATGAGTTCCGACTTCAGGCTTAGGAGAACAATAAAGTATACAAGGAGAAGGTCAAGAGATGTCATGATAGGAGGTTGGTACGCAAGCCATTTGTGCCTTTGCAGCAAGTTCTATTGTTCAACGCTCGTCTCCAACTTTTTCCAGGAAAGCTTAAGTCGAGGTGGTCAGGACCGTTTATTGTCAAAACTGTGTTTCGATATGGAGCTGTGGAGATTTCTGATAAGCAACTGAATAAGGCGTTCATAGTAAATGGTCAGAGGTTGAAGCATTACTATGGTGATACGGCGAACTGTGAGGTGGTGAGCGTTGTTCTTTTGATAACTTGATTGCAAAATATCACGCCAAGCTAGCGACGTAAACCAAACGCTTCGTGGGAGGCAACCCATATTTTTTTGTATAGTAGCTTGGAGAAAAAAATCAAAAAATTGAAGTTTTTCCAGAACCACGGCGCGCCCGCGCTGGAAGCGGGGCGGCCGCGCGACCCTCCTGCAAAAGGAAAAGGAAAGAAGAAAAAACAGAAAAAATCTGCACAAACTCAGCCCTACCCGAATTTTAAACCTATTCCTACCCTAATTCTTGACCCTAAACACTTCTAAACCCCACCCATCCTATACCCCATATATATATATATATACTTCTTCTCTCATATACATATACATCTTCTATTCTCAAAACCCTAGCTTCTCCTATACACTACACACACCCAAATCTCTATTCTACAATTGATATGGAACCAAAAAGAGCAAGAACCGTTGGGAGTAGTAGGACTCATCCCTCGTGTACCGAGGATTCTAGAATGGTGTCACGGCTAGCAGATTTTTTTCTCCGCAGGCACATGCAGGGTTTACTGTTAGGACAAAAACACATGCTAAAATTACACGCAAGTATACGCGTTCGCAAGTAATATAGAATTGTTTCTAGTTCGTTCCCACAAAGACTAGTTTAGGTTAACTTCAATATATGCACTTATACAACAATGATATGGTTATCGTTCAATGCTAAGAGAAATAACAAATTGAGTTGTTTATAACTAAGAAATTATACTAACTAACTTTAACTAAGAGAATTGAGGTTGATTTACTTATATGAGACAAACATGGGATTCTAACTTTATTAAATACTTCATTCAAATTCATTGTTCTTAAACTTAGCATGCAATGGTGATGACAACTAATTAGATAACACGAAACTAGTAAACGCCAACTTTCGTTGCACGAATACCCTACTACCAGACATCACAAAAGAGATAGAAGCTGAATAGATTCCAAGTATGTTGAGACCCTATATGTCTATAGAATTTGACAACATAAAGGTTTAATGTGCAAGTTATCTATCGTGATTACATAGGTCAAGTAAGATGGTTAAAATTACCTACGAATCATGCATAACAAATACATGAACCTATGCTAGCATGGCAAGTTCTAAACCCCTATATTCACTTTCACTTCAATAGAGATTAACACGCTATCTTATAAGTTCACGACGCTCATAAGATGAATAAGCATAACCAATACTAGGATATCATACAATCACCATACACTAAGATATCAAAACAATTAACTATTGAAATCCATAAGTAAATCTGTTAGAACCCCAGGATAACGATTAGTTCATAACCGAACTCAATATCACCGTGGCTTTTGATGAAAGCATGGTATAATAAACTAAGTCTTTATAAATAGAATAATAAACCAAAGTACATTATAAAAAGAGTAATAGGTTCAACAAACAAGAAAACAAGCATCCAATATTACAACTCAATCAAAGAATCACAAGTAAAAATAAGCTTTTCTTCTCCTTCGTTGTATTTTTGCTCCTAGTTCTTCTCGTCGTCTTCTCCTTAGTCTTCGTTATGAAAAACTTCTTTAAGATGTCTTTAAATACCATCCCAAAACAATACAGAAGTCCAGCAGATCAATATTCTAGTAGCAACAGGATTCTGAAAAGCCAACCTGGCGCGGCCGCGCGCTATCCCAGCACGGGCGCGCTGACAAACTGCAAACCGAGCGCGGCCGCTCTATACTTAGGCGCAGCCGCCATGTGTCTCTGGAAAAAAAATATTTCTTTGCTTTATTTTGTTGATTTCTTCATGCAATCAACCGAGTCTCCTTCCCTACACTCTTTAAAGCATAAAAACACTACAAAAACACTTCAAATACACAAACAACTTGAGTACAAAATACCAATTCGAGCCTTTATAAAGCGTTCTAAGTGGATATAAATACCACTTAACACACCCCCAAACTTGAATCGATGCTTATCCTCAAGCATAAATAGACTCAAAGAATGGAAAATAAAAATGCATGAATGCAAACTAAATGAATGCAATGATCCCCTCAAAATAACTAAACCAATCAATGAGCAACATCTCGACAAATGCAATTATTCGCACAAAGTTTAATCAAATCCCACAACTCAACTCGCAAGCTAAAAACGTGTGTGTGTACAATTGCTTAATAGATATACTCTCGCAACTAGATCAATAACCATGACTCACTACTCATCAAGACAATCACAAGGTTATAAATAGAATAAATGCTTAACTCAAAATGACTGACAACACTTCAATTTTATTGGAGTTATACAAGGATTCATGCTTTTATTGATAACACATAAACAAACACAAAAATCCTAAATGATTCGTTCAATGAGTGAGGTCCACAAAAGACTTATACAATAATACCCATGTACAGAGCGTTAGGTTAGTGGATCCCAGACTATAGAAGCCTTAGGTCACTTGGCACAAAATCCACTAGAACTTAATAACTCGAGTATTAAAGAGCCCACTCGTGATCAATTATGCATAACACATATATTTTTTCTTTTTGTTCCTTTTTTCTCTTTTTTTAACAATTTTTGAACGAGTGTGTTTCGCTCCATCTCGCTCAACCCTAGACTACTCATATAAATATGAGCCGACAACTCGCCATTTGACACCTAGCCACAACTAGAAATGAAATCCAATATTTTTTTCCAATTTTCAAAATCCATGTTATAACGTCACTAAGAGAATATCCTAAATTCCAGATATAAACAAGTGATTACACCTCAACAAATAACAAACCATGACCATGATCTAGCACTCAAGCAACCTATAAGACTTAGTGAAAAGTTTATTGCTTCAATCATGCAAATCAACTCGTTAAGACTTAACATCCCTTTATATGACATCACTACACTCGCATCAACATCACAGATTAATCGGAACAACAAACTTAAGGGATCATGATATAATGCACATGCAACTATATGCAATATATTAACATGCAAATAAATAAAAAAAACTACTACATGACAAATATGGAACTATATGAACTAAACTATCATGAATATGCAACTATATGGACACACACACAAACATATTTCCTTAACTACCACCCCCAAACATAAAATTTTCACTGTCCTCAGTGAAGGTAATAGTAAGGAACAAGGCATACTTACTCAGGATCAGGATCATCACCCTCCGTGGGTGGAGTGTCAGGAGGCGGGTATATAGAATCCTCACCAAAAACTGGCCACTGAATGTCAACTCCTGTGGCCCTGAAAGCTGTACCCAACGCCTGGGTAAGGTCCTATGAAAACTGTAATACCCGGGATATATCGTGTAATTATTTTGCTATTATATAATTATTATGTGTGCTCAGTATCTATTCTTTGAGCTAATTATTAAGTGTTATCTGTACTTGAATATTCAAAAATAATATTAATTGAGTATTTTAATTTTTATATGTCCAAAATAAAATATAGATAATTGTCATATCTTCCTAATTATTTTTATGTTGGTTTATGGATTTATAAGAATCATATGAAATTTCTAAAATCTTTTTCCGGGTAATTAAAATCTATTTTATAAAAACGGGAACCAACCGACGTCAACCGTTGTTACGTTTTTGGAACCCAAAACTCTTTCGAGAACTCCTTCCTAACCTAATTGTAATATTCCGAGCATATTCCATGTTTCGACTTTTTCGATCCGGCATACGGTTTGTCCTGCGCGGGTCCCGACGCAACATTTTCAATACAATATTCATTTCGGTAAATCAATAAAACCCGTATTTTCGATAAACGGGAGCTTTTTATTAAACTATCACAATTATCACTTCGTAATACGTGTAACCAGGCGCTGAGACCAAGACCGCAGTACAAATTGTACTGATTTGGATAATTATCCCAAAAACCGATACCGTTTGGAACAATTTTTACAAATAAACGTACTGTTTTATATCCGTAATGATCCAACGGGATACTAATTTTCCGTAATTATAAATAGCCTTTTACCGTATTTTATTTCGTATCAAAATCATTTGCAGACAGATAATTATATAATTTTCAGAGAAAAACCCTAATTTCCTAAAACTGTTCTAAGAATCAAACAAGCATTTGGAGGTGTTATTGAATTCGGTTTGGAAAGCTCGAGTAACCAATCTGAAGGTCTTGAAGAGCTCTACCAGATTCTGTAATCCATACACCTGCAGAAATCAAGGTTATTTTTCTAAAAATTTATTTATTTTCGAATTTATTTTATTAAAAATATGAATTTTTGTTCGGATGATTGTTTGTATGATTTGATGATTGCATGTTGTAGAGCTTGTTTTCCTGATGATTTTCATATGTCATACGTCTGATTTGGAGTTCAATAACATGTTCAAATTTGAGTTTGATTTTCGAATTTTAAAATTAGGGTTTATAACCCGTATGAATGTTCTTAATTGAAATTTGGGGTTTTCTTATTCTGTGATAGATTGATGTTGTGTTATAGTGGGTTGTGTTCTCTGTGAAATTTGCAATCTAGTCGTATAATTTTCATGAACCAACGAGGTCTGTAGAGAAGGGAGTTGTGTTTTGAAGTTTTCCGATGTTCGCCGGAAACTGGAAAATTTCACGGCCAAATTCCGGCCAACTCAGGGATTGTTAGGATGAATTGATTGCATGGTTGTGTTCCTGGTGTTGTGTAGATGTGATCTGGAGGTCATGGTGGCCTGAGCATCCCTGGAACGTGTTCTCCGGCCATTCCCGACTGTTTTCCGGCGACCCCCTGAAAAATTACAGTTTAGTACCTATAGTTTTGAAAACGATGCAGTTTGGTCCCTGTAGTTTCCAGACTTTGTAAAAATTGGATTTCTGTTTTAAAAATGTTTAAAAATCATATTTCCTATTTATTTTTATTATAAAAATTCGTTTTTAATTTCTAAAAATTCTAAAAATTATTATTTTAATTCTGAAAATTATTTTTAATTCGTAAAAAAATCTAAATTAATTAGTTAATTTCTAATTGATTAATTGGTCAATTAATTCAAAAATTAATTGATTAATTGATATAATTAATTATTAATTGATTTTAATTTATTATTTAATTAGATTTAATTATTTAAAAATGATTTAAAAATTCTGAAAAATAGTTTCGAGCTTTAAAATATTATTCTAAATTATTTCCAAGGCTCGATAATTATTCTAAAATTATTTCAGAGCCAGAATTGGCCAACCGAACCCTGTTTATTAACCCGAAATTGATCCAACGACCCGTTTTAATTCCGAAAAATGTTTTAAAAATCATTTTAAATACCAGAAAGCCTATTTATGACCCGAGACTTCTTTATAAATAATATATCATTGATTATGTGATGTATTATGTGCTATATGTGACTTGTTAATTGACTATCGGTCTATATATTCGGTGTTTACTGGATTATTGCATAACTTTCAATCCGTTAATCGGATTTGGGTAAAACAAAGGGTAGATAGAAGTATGTGTTGAATAGAATTCCATGAGTAAATTATTGATAGATGCTTATGATATGTGAGCAGAAGAGGCAAGACGTAGGAAAGGGAAACAGATAGTTGAAGAGTAAGACGCTTGTGATTGAAAACGAGTGCAGTGTAGTAAGCTAATATCAGGCAAGTGTTCTGAACTTTCTCGAGATATTGTAGTATTTGATAGTCAGATTGATATTGCAAGTGCTTTGAAGCACTGAAACCTAAACTCTGATTCCAGTTATTGTTCTTGAGCCATAAACCTTATTCTTTCTAGACCATTGATTGTTGTATACCTAAACACAAATCTCAAGTATACGATATTACTCCACAAATACATGTAAACAAAATCCCAAACACTGAACTGAATTACTTATACATTCAATCCTTGTATCCTATGCTTTGAAAGCCTAAATCTTTGAAACCCTGAAATGTTGATTCCGTTGTTATCCAATTCTTTCATTACCCAGCATCCAAGCTTTTAAATTGCCTTATTGATCCTTACAAGGATTTAAAACCCTTTCATTGTTAAACATTTATTATTATTAATGATTTCAGTTATTGTTTATTATTACATATTCTGTTATTATGTTAGGCCAATGTGTGCCTTGGATCCAGTAGTTAGAGCAATGCTGTGTACCTTGCTCGGGGTTAGTGCGTGACTGATCAGCAGCCTAACCTTGGTTTTTAAATTAAAAGTATAATATCCAATTCTAAATCATAATCCAATGTTCACTTGATATCATAATCATATTCACCTGATGATCATTATTCTCAGTTTTGTCATTGTGACTTGCTGAGCTAGTTAGCTCATTTGTGCGATGTTGTTTATATTCTTTCCAGTTAAAAATGAACCAGTTGGTAGCGAGGATCCCCAGTCCAGCGCGAGAGCTAGGGGTTCAGGTTGAGAAAGCTGAGCTAGTAGGCTTCTTTTGGGATAATTTAAGTTTGTAAAAGTTTGTAATAATGTTTAATACTCAGTTTGAGTTTGAAATAGTTGGGATTTGAACGGTTTGTAATATATTAGTGTGTTTGGCTTGTGTGCATACTTTAACCTGTTGCGGTCCGTGGTGGTTGGTAAGTAGGGTCACTGCATATACTATTATTATCTTTATTATTGTTATAAGCAGGTTATAATTAAAGTGTGTGTGTGGACCCCAAACTTCTGACCCGGGTTTGGAGGGCGCCACAGGTTTGGTATCAGAGCTACAGGTTATAAGTCACTGACACAAGCCTAGGTTGACGGGAATGGGTAGAGAGATAGGATTAGAAGTAAGGTATAGGATGATAGAACGTCGAGAGATTGAGTGTTATGGTATAATCGGTATTAGTATAGTTTGCGTCGTGGTACGAGATTCTTATATTACGATATGATTTCAGATAGCAGAGATGGCCGACTCTTTTATTCCCGTATCAGCTGATCACTCAGAGCCTTCAGTTGGAGCACCAACATCGGATCCACGTCCTGTTATTCCACCAGCATTGGCTATTCTACCTCCACCGGTGTTGCAGCCCGTACCATTGCAGGCTATTCCACCTCCAGGCATGAGGCCACCTGTCAGAGGACCCCCACCAGCTGATTCAGATTCCATTGGGCATTCAGTAGCGAGTGCCCCATTCCAGTCTACATTTCCCCCAGTTCCTTATTACCGGTATGAGGCTCTTCTATTGGAGCGTGATTTCTTGTTGGCTCAGATTAGAGAGTTACAGCATATCATCAGGACTACAGATGTTGATCGTGGTGTAAGGGATCTTCGAGAGGAGATTCATGTGACATGGAGGGTTCTTGAGGCTAGGTTACATGGAGCTACACTACCTGGAAGAGGCCCTGATGCACTGCTGGGCTGGGCTACTGAGGTGATGGAGGATTTTGAGAGGCTGGAAGGACCAGAGTTTCCTTGGAGCTGAGTTAGAGATTCTGAGATGGAGATGCTGAGCAGTGTTGTTATGATTATGTAGTATGTACAGTAGTGTGTAGTGTGTATCAGTAGACTTTTGAGTTGTATTTATAAACTAGCGATGCTGACTAGTGAGTAGGTTGTTGTACCCTTTTTGCTTTTACTTTCGAAGCGTCTTTACGCTTGTACTACCTAAAACTTTTGATCTATATATATCAGTACCTTTTTCCTTTCCAACACTGTCATTTACTTTATTGCACCTGTTTTACTTTACCTTATTTATTGCACCAGTATACCCTGTGATACCATGTACCCTGTTTTCCATAACTGTTTATATTCTGTAAAGAAGCATGCAATTTACTTAGTTACAACTGTTTTCAAAAAGAGATATTCCTGTTTTACAAAACTTTTCTTTTATACAAAGATTTGATTCAAAAGCTAAATAAATTGATTGATTCTTTACAGAAAATGCCTCCCAGAAGAAATACCCGCACCAACACCCAGAATAAAGAAACCAACAATAACAACAATAACAACCAAGATGATACAAACCAGAATGTGAACCCAGGACCCATGGACCCAGCAATAGCCCAGATTCTTCAAATCTTGGCCCAACAAACAGTTCACCTGGCACAACAACAGCAGAGACAGACCAATCCCCAGGTAACTTTCAAAACTTTTCAGGCAGTAAACCCACCAGAATTCAAGGGTTCCTTAGAACCAATTGAAGCAAATGTGTGGTTAAAGGAAATAGAGAAGACATTTGCCTTGGTAAAAGTGAAAGAGGAGCAGAAGGTTGAATTTGCAAGTTACTATCTGAAGAATGAGGCCACCTATTGGTGGGAGATGGTGAAGACATTGGAAAGTACAGATGTTATTACTTGGGAAAGGTTTAAGGAATTGTTTTTAGAAAAGTATTTTCCTCAGTTTGTTCAGGATCAAATGGAGCTGAAGTTTTTAGAATTAAAGCAAGGGAACATGTCGGTAACAGATTATGAGGGGAAGTTTGAGGAATTGTCAAGGTATGTGCCGTCGTATGTTGATACTGATAGAAAGAATGCTAAGAGATTCCAGCAAGGCTTGAAGCCATGGATCAGAAGGGAAGGTAGCTATTTTTGAATTGGATACCTATGCCGGGGTTGTACAGAAAGCTATGATCGCAGAGACAGAGAGTGAGATGTTCCAGAAAGAAAAGGAAAGCAAGAAAAGGAAAGTTGAGGGAAGTGAGGATCAGTCACAAACAGGGAAGTTTCCAAATTTTAAGAAGGGCAAGTTTCAGCCAGGGAGAAATTTTAATTTCAGGAGACAAAATGCAGGAGACGAAGGCCAGGGCAATCGTCCAGCTAATGTGAATCAGCCGAATCAATTGAGATTAACTTTTCCAAATTGTCAAGTATGTGGAAAGAAGCATGGAGGAGTTTGTAACAAGTTGAATGTGGTATGTTTTAAATGCAACCAGAAAGGGCACTACTCGAGGGAGTGCCGAAATCAGCCAGCAAGGATGCCAACAAATAAGGACCAGCCTATCCGAAATCCAGCAGTGAAGGTTCCAGCCATTGGATTTACATGCTTTAAATGTGGGAAGCCAGGACATATAGCCAGAGATTGCAAGACACCAGCCCCAGTCAGTAATGCATTAAGGATTATGGGATCTACCCCAACAATGAATGAGACTCCGAGGGCTAGAGTTTTTGACACGTCGGTGAAGGATGCGATCCAGGATACGGATGTCGTGGCAGGTACGCTTAATGTGAATTCTTTATATGCCAAAGTGTTAATAGATTCGGGAGCAACTCGATCGTTTATTTCACAAGATTTTGTTAGTAAGTTAAATTGTCCAGTTGGGTATTTAAATGAAATAATGACTGTGGAATTAGCAAATCAAGAACGTGTAACTGTTAACCAAGTTTGTGGGAATTGTGAGATTGAGATTTCTGGTAGTAAGTTTTGTGTAGATTTGATACCGTTTAAGTTAGGAGAATTTGACGTTATATTAGGGATGGATTGGTTATCTAAGCATGATGCTCAGATAGATTGTCGAAATAAGAAAGTAATGGTGAAAACGCCAGATGAAAGAATAGTAACATTCAAGGGACAGAAGCAGGTAAAGAAGTTCTTAACGATGATTCAAGCCAAGAAGTTACTACGACAAGGATGTGAGCATTTCGTAGCATATGTGATCGACAGAAGTCAGGAGCCAGCAAAACTTGAAGATATTCCAGTTGTGAAGGAATTTCCAGACGTGTTTCCCGACGAGTTACCAGGACTTCCTCCAGATAGAGAAATTGAATTTGCAATCGACTTAGCACCTGGAACCGAACCAGTGTCCAAGGCCCCGTACAAAATGGCGCCTGTTGAGATGAAAGAGCTAGCAAAGCAATTGCAGGAATTGTTAGAGAAAGGAGTAATTATACCCAGCGTATCCCCGTGGGGTGCACCAGTATTATTTGTCAAGAAGAAGGATGGAAGCATGAGACTGTGCATCGACTATAGGGAGCTCAACAAGTTGACCATCAAGAATAAGTATCCGTTACCCATAATTGATGATTTGTTTGACCAATTGAAGGGAGCCAAGTATTTCTCCAAAATCGATTTAGGATCGGGATATCATCAACTGAAGATCAAACCAGAAGATATACCAAAGACAGCTTTCAGAACAAGGTATGGGCATTATGAATTTCTAGTGATGTCTTTTGGATTGACCAATGCCCCGGCAGCATTTATGGACCTGATGAACAGAATTTTCAAGGAATATTTGGACAAGTTCGTTATAGTATTTATAGACGATATTTTGATCTATTCAAAGACAGAGGAGGATCATGCGGAACATTTAAGGACAGCTTTGGAGATTTTAAGGAAAAAGAAGTTATATGCTAAATTGTCGAAGTGTGAGTTTTGGCTACAGGAAGTTCAGTTCTTAGGACACATAGTCAGTAATGAAGGGATCAAAGTGGACCCGGCAAAGATGGAGGCAATTACGAATTGGGAAAGACCGAGAACACCCACTGAGGTAAGAAATTTCTTGGGATTGGCAGGATATTATCGATGATTCGTTCAGAATTTCTCAAGAATTGCAACACCATTGACAAAGCTTACATGAAAGAATGAAAAGTTTATATGGAATGACAAGTGCGAAGAAAGTTTTCAGGAGTTGAAGCGGAGATTAATCACAGCACCTGTTTTGCCACTTCCAGACGATCAAGGGAATTTCGTAATTTATAGCGATGCTTCTTACAAAGAATTAGGATGTGTTCTTATGCAGCATGACAAGGTGATTGCGTATGCGTCAAGGCAATTGAAGCCACACGAACAGAAGTACCCTACTCATGATTTGGAGTTAGCAGCTATAGTTTTCGCTTTGAAGATTTGGAGACATTATTTGTATGGAGAAAAGTGTGAGATTTTCACGGATCACAAAAGTTTGAAATATATATTTACCCAGAAGGAACTTAATATGAGACAAATGAGATGGTTAGAATTGATCAAGGATTATGATTGCTCGATTAATTATCATCCCGGTAAGTCGAACGTTGTAGCAGATGCGTTAAGTCGGAAGGAAAGGTTAAATGTGTTATCCGAACCTGAAGAGATATATAAAGAATTTCAAAAATTGGAATTGGAGATTAGAATTTGCAAGCCTGAGGAAGCAAAAGTGTACGGTATGATTTTCCAACCGGAGTTATTGAAGAAAATAAAGAAATGCCAGAAAGAGGTAATGGATCAAGATATAAATAGTTTGGTAGGTGAGGAATTATGCACGCAACAAGATGATCAAGGTATTCTTAGGTTTTCTTCAAGAATTTGGATTCCACCAGTAACGGAGCTGAAAAATGAAATTTTACAAGAGGCACATAGTTCAAGATATTCCATCCATCCAGGGAGTACCAAAATGTACAGAGATTTAAAGAAGAATTATTGGTGGCCAAATATGAAGAGGGAAATTGCGGAATGGGTTAGTAAATGCTATACATGTCAGAGAGTTAAAACAGAGCATCAGAGACCAAGCGGATTGCTACAGCCATTGGAGATTCCAGAGTGGAAGTGGGAACATATTACCATGGATTTCATAGTTGGATTACCAAGGACAAGGGCTAATCATGATGCCATTTGGGTTATAGTAGATAGACTTACCAAGTCAGCTCATTTTCTGCCTATAAATGAACGATTTTCGCTCGACAAGTTAGTTCATATGTACTTGAAAGAGATCATAGTTCGTCATGGAGTTCCAGTGTCTATTGTATCTGATCGGGATCCAAGATTTAATTCAAGATTTTGGAAGAGTTTTCAAGAATGTTTGGGAACAAGATTGAATATGAGTACGGCCTATCACCCCCAAACGGATGGCCAAAGTGAAAGAACGATCCAGACAATCGAGGACATGCTACGTGTTTGTGCTATTAATTTCAAAGGAAGTTGGGACGAGCATTTACCCCTGGTAGAGTTTGCCTATAACAACAGTTATCACGCCAGCATTGGGATGCCACCTTATGAAGCCCTTTATGGACGCAAATGTAGATCTCCAGTATATCGGGACGAAGTAGGAGAACGCAAAATACTCGGACCCGAATTGGTGCAGCAGACAAAGGAAGTTGTTGAAATTATCCAGAAAAGATTAATAGCCGCACAAGATCGTCAGAGGAAATATGCAGACCAGTCAAGAAAAGACATGGAATTTGAAGAAGGAAGCTTGGTATTATTGAAAGTATCACCGTGGAAAGGACTAACGAGGTTTGGGAAGAAAGGGAAGCTAAACCCAAGATATGTCGGACCTTTTGAAATCCTAAAGCGTATTGGCAAGGTAGCTTACGAGTTGGCGTTACCTCCGCACATGGAGCACATTCACAATGTTTTTCACATATCAATGATTAAGAAATATAATCCAGACTCCAGGCATGTAATAGAATATGAGCCAATAGAACTTCAAGCAGATTTATCATATGTAGAGAGTCCGATAGAGATTCTAGAGGAAAGAGAGAAAGTATTGAGAAATAAAGTGGTAAAGTTAGTAAGAGTATTGTGGAGAAACCCAAAGGTTGAAGAGTCAACCTGGGAGTTAGAAAGTGATATGAGAGAAAAGTACCCTCATTTGTTTTCTTAGAGATTCTGAGGACAGAATCCTTTTAAGGGGGGAAGGATGTAATACCCGGGATATATCGTGTAATTATTTTGCTATTATATAATTATTATGTGTGTTCAGTATCTATTCTGTGAGCTAATTGTTAAGTGTTATCTGTACTTGAATATTCAAAAATAATATTAATTGAGTATTTTAATTTTTATATGTCCAAAATAAAATATAGATAATTTTCATATCTTCCTAATTATTTTTATGTTGGTTTATGGATTTATAAGAATCATATGAAATTTCTAAAATCTTTTTCCGGGTAATTAAAATCTATTTTATAAAAACGGGAACCAACCGACGTCAATTGTTGTTACGTTTTTGGAACCCGAAACTCTTTCGAGAACTCCTTCCTAACCTAATTGTAATATTCCGAGCATATTCCATGTTTCGACTTTTTCGATCCGGCGTACGGTTTGTCCTGCGCGGGTCCCGGCGCAACATTTTCGATACAATATTCGTTTCGGTAAATCAATAAAACCCGTATTTTCGATAAACGGGAGCTTTTTATTAAACTATCATAATTATCACTTCGTAATACGTGTAACCAGGCGCTGAGACCAAGACCGCAGTACAAATTGTACTGATTTGGATAATTATCCCGAAAACCGATACCGTTTAGATCAGTTTTTACAAATAAACGTACCGTTTTATATCCGGAATGATCCAACGGGATACTAATTTTCCGTAATTATAAATAGCCTTTTACCGTTTTTTATTTCGTATCAAAATCATTTGCAGACAGATAATTATATAATTTTCAGAGAAAAACCCTAATTTCCTAAAACTGTTCTAAGAATCAAACAAGCATTTGGAGGTGTTATTGAATTCGGTTTGGAAAGCTCGAGTAACCAATCTGAAGGTCTTGAAGAGCTTTACCAGATTCTGTAATCCATACACCTGCAGAAATCAAGGTTATTTTTCTAAAAATTTATTTATTTTCGAATTTATTTTATTAAAAATATGAATTTTTGTTCGGATGACTGTTTGTATGATTTGATGATTGCATGTTGTAGAGCTTGTTTTCCAGATGATTTTCATATGTCATACGTCTGATTTGGAGTTCAATAAAATGTTCAAATTTGAGTTTGATTTTAGAATTTTAAAATTAGGGTTTATAACCCGTATGAATGTTCTTAATTGAAATTTGGGGGTTTCTTATTCTGTGATAGATTGATGTTGTGTTATAGTGGGTTGTGTTCTCTGTGAAATTTGCAATCTAGTCGTATAAGTTTCATGAACCAACGAGGTCTGTAGAGAAGGGAGTTGTGTTTTAAAGTTTTCCGATGTTCGCCGAAAACTGGAAAATTTCACGGCCAAATTCCGGCCAACTCAGGGATTGTTAGGATGAATTGATTGCATGGTTGTGTTCCTGGTATTGTGTAGATGTGATCTGGAGGTGATGGTGGCCTGAGCATCCGTGGAACGTGTTCTCCGGCCATCCCCGACTGTTTTCCGGCGACCCCCTGGAAAATTACAGTTTAGTACCTATAGTTTTGAAAACGATGCAGTTTGGTCCATGTAGTTTCCAGACTTTGCAAAAATTGGATTTCTGTTTTAAAAATGTTTAAAAATTATATTTCCTATTTATTTTTATTATAAAAATTCATTTTTAATTTCTGAAAATTCTAAAAATTATTATTTTAATTCTGAAAATTATTTTTAATTCAGAAATAAATCTAAATTAATTAGTTAATTAATTTCAGTTAATTTCTAATTGATTAATTGGTCAATTAATTCGAAAATTAATTGATTAACTGATTTAATTAATTATTAATTGATTTTAATTAATTATTTAATTAGATTTAATTATTTAAAAATGATTTAAAAATTCTGAAAAATAGTTTCGAGCTTTAAAATATTATTCTAAATTATTTCCAAGGCTTGATAATTATTCTAAAATTATTTCGGAGCCAGAATTGGCCAACCGAACCCTGTTTATTAACCCGAAATTGATCCAACGACCCGTTTTAATTCCGAAAAATGTTTTAAAAATCATTTTAAATACCAGAAAGCCTATTTATGACCCGAGACTTCTTTATAAATAATATATCATTGATTACGTGATGTATTATGTGCTATATGTGACTTGTTAATTGACTATCGGTCTATATATTCGGTGTTTACTCGATTATTGCATAACTTTCAATCCGTTAATCGGATTTGGGTAAAACGAAGGGTAGATAGAAGTATGTGTTGAATAGAATTCCATGAGTAAATTATTGATAGTTGCTTATGATATGTGAGCAGAAGAGGCAAGACGTAGGAAAGGGAAATAGATAGTTAAAGAGTAAGACGCTTGTGATTGAAAACGAGTGCAGTGTAGTAAGCTAATATCAGGCAAGTGTTCTAAACTTTCTCGAGATATTGTAGTATTTGATAGTCAGATTGATATTACAAGTGCTTTGAAGCACTGAAACCTAAACTCTGATTCCAGTTATTGTTCTTGAGCCATAAACCTTATTCTTTCTAGACCATTTATTGTTGTATACCTAAACACAAATCTCAAGTATACGATATTACTCCACAAATACATGTAAACAAAATCTCAAACACTGAACTGAATTACTTGTACATTCAATCCTTGTATCCTATGCTTTGAAAGCCTAAATCTTTGAAACCTTGAAATGTTGATTCCGTTGTTATCCAATTCTTTCATTACCCAGCATCCAAGCTTTTAAATTGCCTTATTGATCCTTACAAGGATTTAAAACCCTTTCATTGTTAAACATTTATT
Source organism: Apium graveolens (assembly GCF_009905375.1). NCBI lineage: Eukaryota > Viridiplantae > Streptophyta > Magnoliopsida > Apiales > Apiaceae > Apium > Apium graveolens. Next base: position 234,826,417 of record NC_133651.1, on the reverse strand, counting down.
GTTGTTAATGATTTCGGTTATTGTTTATTATTGCATATTCTGTTATTATGTTAGAATTGGATTGTTTTTATAAAATTGTGGACCAGATTCGTGGTCAGACCATATAATGGTCAAGTTAGGCCAATGTGTGTCTTGGATCCAGTAGTTAGAGCAATGCTGTGTACCTTGCTCGGGGTTAGTGCGTGACTGATCAGCAGCCTAACCTTGGTTTTTAAATTAAAAGTATAATATCCAATTCTAAATCATAATCCAATGTTCACTTGATATCATAATCATATTCACCTGATGATCATTATTCTCAGTTTTGTCATTGTGACTTGCTGAGCTAGTTAGCTCATTTGTGCGATGTTGTGTATATTCTTTCCAGTTAAAAAGGAACTAGTTGGTAGCGAGGATCCCTAATCCAGCGCGAGAGCTAGGGGTTCAGGTTGAGAAAGCTGAGCTAGTAGGCTTCTTTTAGGATAATTTAAGTTTGTAAAAGTTTGTAATAATGTTTAATACTCAGTTTGAGTTTGAAATAGTTGGGATTTGAACGGTTTGTAATATATTAGTGTGTTTGGCTTGTGTGCATACTTTAACCTGTTGCGGTCTGTGGTGGTTGGTAAGTAGGGTCACTGCATATACTATTATTATCTTTATTATTGTTATAAGTAGGTTATAATCAAGGTGTGTGTGTGGACCCCAAATTTCTGACCCGGGTTTGGAGGGCGCCACAAAAACCTGGCATAGATGTTATGCATCGCATCCATCCGCCTCATCAAGCGCCTATACTGCGCCGAGCCCAAACCATCGCTGTCCTCAATATTTTGTTGTTGTTGTTGCTGCTGCTGCTGCAAAGATCCGGCCTCACCTGTCTGATGTCCCCATGCCACTCTACGTGCCTGGGTAGAACCATCAACATAAGTCTGATCGGCTGGCTGGCCACCCGGTAAGTGATCATAAGTATAGCCAAGCCCCTTCTCATCAGCCTTACCCCCAAACCACTCATGCATCACTGCGATCGTCGAACTGTCAATAGGGGCACTAGGCAACTGCTGCTGCTCATATGCGGGCCAATGAACTCCAACTCCCACACACAGCTTCGTCACAATTGACAAATACGGAATAGAACCCATAGTGCTCCCACGCAGACACCTCAGAATACCCAGATAAATAATGGACCCCAAGTCCACATAATCATCCTGAAGAATTCCCCACGAAAGCTTTTCTTAGTACACAGTAACATCATGCACATGCTATGAAGGCATAATGTTAGCACAAATAAAAAAGTTCCATGCACGGGCATACATGTTCATGCATGATGCAGGGAAAGTGGCATACTCGTTCGACCCCCTCCTGTACTTCCATAGAGTGTTTGGGACACACAACATCGCAATATCAGGTCCAAGTCAAAATCCTCCCCTGCCTTCGTCACCCAATCATCCTGAGCAGGCTGTCTCTCGGGTTGGTTAATTACCCGACGAATGGCCTCCACAGTATAATCCACCGTCAACCCCCGAACCACCGAGTACCCATTCTTGTCAGCCTTCGTGTTCTCATAAAATTCATGAATAACACGCATGGGCACAGCAGCGGCTGCCTCAAAAAAGAGAACCAACCCATCTCCAAAATCATCTCCAAAAGCTTACCATCCCTCCCCGATAGTAGAAAACCCCTCTCCTTCGCTATGGGCTTCGATAACAGCCTCGTGTACTCCGCTTCAGCCTCCGGAATAGTAAAACTAGGCCTCACACCCCCAATACTTGAAGAATCGGTGGTGCTGCTGCTAACTTGAGTCCTTTATCTCTTGGGTGCCATTGAATGTGAATAAGTTAAGAAAAGAGAAGTGTATAAGAGATATTTAGGGTTTTTAGAATAGATAATTATGGTGGAGATGATTGTGTATAAGTGTATGTATATATAGAGATGGAGAATTAGTTTTGGAATAGAAGTGGGATTTGAATATGGAATTAGTTGGGAATAATGGGGTGATTGGAGAGAAAAATTCGGGTATAAAGGGAAAGAGGAAAACTTGTGCTGAAATCTTTTTGTGTTTTGAAATTTATTTCTCTTTTTTTCGGGTCCAGGGGGTCAATGCGGCCTCCCCGCCTGGTAGCGCAGGCACGCCGTGTTTTTGGAATACCACCGCAGCCGCCCTGCATCCCAGTCCGGGCGCGCACAATTACTGGAGTTTTTAGCATGGACGCCCCGCTTCCCAGCGCGGGCGTGTCGTGCTTCTGTCAAAAATCCCCTATTTTTTCCCATTTTTCTGATTTTTTTTTGTATTTTCTTCTTTTTTCTATTATACTCAACTACTAATGTACAATAAGCTTGGGTTGCCTCCCAAGAAGTGCTTATTTTACGTCGCTAGCTTGACGTAGAATCTCCAGATCAAGTGGACAATAAAATGGCACTAACCACCTCACGGTTTGCTGTATTTCCATAGTAATGCTTCAATCGCTGTCCATTCACCTTGAACGCTTGGCCTGGATCATTCTCAAAAATTTCCGCCACTCCATGTGGAAACACAGTTTTGATAACAAACGACCCTAACCACCTCGACTTCAACTTTCCAGGAAAAAGACGAAGACGAGAGTTAAACAAAAGAACTTGTTACCCCGGCACAAATGATTTGAGCACTAGACCCCTATCGTGCCACCTCTTGACTTTCTCCTTATACATTTTATTGTTCTCATACGCTTGAAGTTGAAACTCATCGAGTTCATTCAATTGAAGCATCATTTTCTTACAAGCTGCATCCATATCAAGGTTCAATTCCTTCAAAGCCCACTACGCCTTGTGCTCTAGCTCCACAGGTAAATGACATCCTTTACCATAAACCAATTGAAACGGAGACATGCCTAGCAAAGTCTTGTATGCTATCTGATACACCCAAACAGCTTCATCCAGCTTCAAAGACCAATCCTTCCTCGATGGACATACAACCTTCTCTATAATACGCTTGATCTCTCTGCTAGATACCTCAGCTTGACCATTAGTCTGAGGATGGTAGGCTGTAGCAATGCGATGATTCACATTATATCGTTGCATCATAGCAGTGAACTTGTGATTGCAGAAATGTGATCCCTCATCACTGATTATGACTCTTGGAGTCCTAAATCTTGTGTAAATCTGCTTATGAAGAAAATTAAGCACTACCTTCGCATCATTCATTGGCAAAGCCTTGACTTCACCTATTTCGAGACATAATCAACTGCCAACATGATATACTGATTATTACAAGATGAGACAAATGGTCCAATGAAGTCAATTCCCCAAATATCGAAGACCTCAACCTCAAGTAGCATATTAAGAGGCATCTCATCCCTCTTAGACATATTACCAACACGCTGGCAGCGATCACATTTCAAAACGAACCGATGCGCATCCTTAAACAATGTAGGCCAGAAGAATCTCGCTTGAAGGATATGAGTTGTTGTCTTCTCTCCACCATAATGGCCTCCATAAACAGTCAATTGACAGTCTCGCAAAATACTCTCCGTCTCGCTGTACGGAATACATCTCCTGATGATTTGGTGAACTCCTTGCCAAAAAAAAAATGGCTCATCCCACATGTACCACTTCACCGCGTGAAGAAACTTCTTCCTCTAAGCAGAAGACAAGTCTGAAGCAAAATATTCCTCACAAGGTAGTTCACAATGTCTGTGAACCACGGTTCTTCTTCTTGCACCCCAAACAATTGCTCATCGGGAAAAGACTCATTAATCAGTGTCTTATCATGTGAAGCTGTACTTGGATCTTCTAAATGAGAGAGATGATATGCGACTTGATTCTCAGTACCTTTCCTATCCTTGATCTCCAACATAAACTCCTGAAGTAAAAGAACCCACCGAATCAACCTAGGCTTCGAGTCCTTCTTCGAGACGAGATAGTGAATATCACCATGATCAGTGAAAACTGTCACCTTCGTCCCAGGAAAATAAGATCGAAACTTCTCAAAACCGTTGATAATGGATAAGAGTTCTTTCTCAGTAGTAGTATAGTTCAGTTGAGCACCATTAAGGGTCTTACTAGCATAGTAGACCACATGAAATATGTTGTTCTTCCTTTGCCCAAGAACTGCTCCAACTGCTTAGTCACTTACATCGCACATCATTTCAAAAGGCTCACCCCAATCAGGTGCAGTTATGACAGGTGCCGTAATCAAACTCTTCTTTAAGCTCTCAAAAGCAGCTAGACACTCATCATCAAACTTGAAAGGGACATCTTTCTCTAGTAAATTGCACAACAATTTAGAGATTTTAGAGAATTCGTTGATGAACCGCCTATAGAAGCCCGCATGATCAAAAAAACTGCGGATTCCCTTAACAGAAATTGGTGGAGGCAGGTTTTCAATGACCCCCACCTTGGCTTTGTCCACCTTAAGACCTTTACCAGAGACCTTGTGCCCAAGAATGATGCCTGTTAGGTCACACACACACTGTAGAGGGGGTGAATACAGTGTATAGTACACTCAAATCGAACTTTAAGAACTTAAGTAACAGAAAACAAACTTTATTGAAATAATAAACTCTGTTACAGTATGGAACTGTTACCTCTCAGTGATGAACAAATATCACGAGAGCTGCTAGGGTTACAATGAATAATCTTTTCTAATAATGATAACACTTATAGTGTAAACCCTATGTCTGTGTTTATATACTACACAGTTACAAGATAATCGCTAATTGATATGGAATATAATTCTGCTTCCTAAAATATATCAATCATATATCTTTTCTTCCAAGTATTCCATTCTTCACGGAATTCCTTCTTCATGCATATCTCTTCTTATGTTTATCTCGATCTTCTTTCCTTTAATCAGCTACTGTCCTTATCTGATTGTCCTTCAGCACTTAAGTTCTGATATCTATCTTCTGATGATTATCTCCTGATAATATAAGTACTGATATCCTTAAGTCCTGACTTCTAGTATAAGTACTGATCAACAGTTAAGTACTGATTTATCCTGTTCACGTAAGATCTGAAAGCTAAACATAAAACATATTAGCCATGACATTATCAAATATATCTAACAATCTCCCCCAACTTGTAAATTAACAAAATATACAAGTTTAAAAGATATTTGATGATGTCAAAAACATTAAGTACAAATGCATGAGAAATAGACTAGATAACTACAACTTACAGTCCTTAAAGTTTTTACCAATTTCGACTTCTGATAACAACTTCAATCTGTATAAATATCAGAATTTAAGCAGTTGTAGATCTTTGACTTGGCTTCTTCATTTTCTGATCTCTCTGATGTCAGGAGTTGTTCTGAGATAGTTCTTCAACAAACATTTCTCAGCATATCTTAGTTCATCAATCATTCTCCTTTTAACACCTTTAAGCTCTGCAGTATCTTCACCAGTTTGAAAGATTGCAGCTCTGAGATCATTAATCTTTACTTTTCTCAACTCCTGATCTAGTCTTATGACATAAGCTTTGTCTCACTCAAGATTGAATTCAAGTCCCTTAATACCAAGATACGTTCTGATCTGTGCAGTATTAGGCTTCATATCAACAATATCACCATTGTGATCTCTGTACTTTGGAACATATATGCTGTCAGACTTAACAGAATAAAGCCTTTTCTGTCTCTGAATCTGTTCTTTTAAGTAGTTTGTAGAAGTCTCTGTTATTCTGTCATCCACTTGAAGTAAGAAAAGTACATGCTCCAATTCTTCAAAATACTTCAAAGGAATGGCATTTTGTCGTATATGATAAACCCTACCATCTGTCATGAAATACAACATGATGTATTCTTTCAAGTAGGTATGGTAAACCATCTGTACAGATTCCAGTTGATTCAATCTCTCAGGAGTTGCTCCAATACCTGGTTCACTCAAGGAAGTTGGATCATTGGTAGTGTTATGTACTCTTCTTTCATCAGCACTTCCCAATCCAGTTTTATCTCTAGCTTCCTTTCCAGTAACTACTCTTGCTTCAAAACCACTTGCAGTAGTCTTCAAAGATTGAGTCTGTTTTGCTTTAGTGAATCCTGGTAGGAGTGTCTTTGATCTATTTTCTGATATCAAGTTAACTTGAGCTCTGTCAGAGGTTACTTGCTTCTTCTGAATATCAGAACTTACAATTTCTTGACTCTGAACAACTTGAGCCATGTCAGAGGTTGTTTTAAGAACTTTTCTTGTAGTCAGAGCAAGATCATCTTTTCCATTAGTAATTTCTTCTTCCTCAGGAGGTACATAAGCTTTGATAGGTTCACCAACCTTTTCTTTACCCTTGGATCTTGGATCTATCTGTGGTTGTGATCTAGCCAAAGTTGCTTCAGTATGTGTCCTTTTTTTGATCACAATGCCTTTAAGTTTTGGAAGTAACTTTTTACCAGAAGCTTCAGATTTAGATGTGACTTTCTCTGATTTAAGTCTGGCTTCTTCTTCCTTTAAACTTTCCAAGTCCATCCCTGGATTTTCTTGAAGAAATAACTGTCTTGACATTTCCTCATCAAGTTCTAGAAGTTCATCAGAACTTATCCTTTTAGCAGCAGCAGCACTTATTCTTTTCCCAGTATCAGAACTTGTTCTATGACTAGCTTATTTTGATGTAAACCTTCTACCTTGACTATGACCACTACCCATTCCAGAGGTTCCTTGGTCATCTTTTCCATCATCCTTTCCTTGCAGTGTCTTGTTGGTTGTGCATTTGGACTTAATTACCTTCTCCCCCTTTTTGGCATCAGCAGGTAATAAAAGAGAGATAAGTAGTTCCACTGAGGTCTGGATTTCAGTAAGTTGTGATTGCTGAGAAGCTTGATTTGTCAGAATTTGATCAATCTGAGCTTGTTGTTTCTCTTGAGTTTTCTCAATATAAGCAACCCTGTCAATGGTAGGTTGGAAGAACTTTTTCTTATCAATTTTCCAAACTTGTTCCTGTTTGATAAAGTTCTCCTGAATCTTGTGTAGCTCTGCATGAGTATTGGAATGAAGACCTTGTAGATGTTTAGTACTCAATGCAGTGACTCTAAGCTGGGTTTTAAAATCATCAGAATTTAACATTTCATCAGCTTTAGTCAAGTGCTCAGCAAGATGTAAAGCATTTGGAACACATGAAACTGAGTTCCATTCCTTAGTCCACTCCTGACCTGCAGGAGTTTCACTCCAAGGCACTGGTGCATCCCTGATAACAAACTCCTTTACCAGTTCAGACTTAGGAAGAGTCGGTGGAGGAGTATGTCCTGAAGGACCTGCTTCATCAGCATCTATAGGTGTAGCAGCTTCACCAGTATCTCCAACATTTACAGCATCAGAACTTAAAGAATCAGTATCTTCTGATAAGACAACAGTGTGAGTAGCAATGGAGGCTTCAGCATCCTCTAATTGCTGATCTGATACTAAGTTCTGATCAACAGCCATATCCTGATGCTCACCTAAAATCTGATAATCAGCATCTTGATGCAGAGAAGGTATTGTTGATAACTCTGGAGTTTGAACAGCATCAGTAACAGGTGTTGTGGAAGGATTATTTGCTGTTGGAGCTTCTAAGAAAAGTATTGCAGGCACAACCAGGTTCTGAATATCAATTTCAGCACTTGTGTCTGGATCAACAAGAGACACAGATGGTGAGTTAGCCTTGTCAGATATAGCTTCCTGAGATGGAGTTGATGGAGAAGAAGTGACTGGAGCAAATTTCTTGTCTTGTAAGATCAGAGATTCCTGATCCCCTTCCTTAGCTGCTTCCTCCTCATCATCTGAAACTGGCCTTTGTGCCCTCTGTTTCTTGTACTTCCTTGTTGATTTGGATTCCTTGGGAGTTTCAGGAACTATCATACGTCTAAGCCTCTTGAGAAGCCTAGAACCCCCAATTTCAGAATCCTTCTGAGAAGTTGCTTTCTCAGCTTCAACCATATTCGAGTTCGAACTGAGACTGAAACCATTCCAAGTTCATTTACCAATCTTGTAAAAGTAGCTTCACATAATGGTTTTGTGAAGATATCTGCTAATTGTTGATCTGTGGGAACAAAATGCAATTCCACTGTACCTTCATCCACATGTTCCCTGATGAAGTGGTACCTGATGCTGATGTGCTTTGTCATTGAGTGTTGAACTGGATTACCTGTCATAGCAATAGCACTTTGATTATCACAGTAAATAGGGATTTTAAAATATGTTAACCCATAATCAAGTAACTGATTCTTCATCCAAAGAATCTTTGCACAACAGCTTCCTGCAGCAATATACTCTGCTTCTACAGTTGATGTGGAAATTGACTTTTGTTTCTTGCTGTACCAAGAAACCAATCTGCCTCCAAGAAATTGGCAGCTTCCACTTGTGCTTTTCCTGTCAATTTTGCAACCTGCAAAATCTGCATCTGAGTAACCTGTTAGTTTAAAATCTGATTCTCTAGGATACCATAATCCCAGAGCAGCTGTCCCTTTAAGATACTTAAAGATTCTTTTTACAGCTGTTAAGTGAGGTTCTCTTGGATCTGCTTGAAATCTTGTACAAAGATAGGTAGCATACATGATATCAGGTCTACTAGCAGTTAGATAGATTAGAGAGCCAATCATACCTCTGTAGTCAGTAATATCTACCGATTTACCGGTATCCTTATCCAGTTTTGTTGCAGTGGCCATTAGAGTGGATGCACTTGAACAATCTTGCATTCCAAATTTCTTTAGCAAGTTTCTGGTGTACTTGGTTTGACAAATAAAAGTGCCTTCCTCATTCTGCTTGACTTGAAGGCCCAGAAAATAGCTAAGTTCCCCCATCATACTCATCTGATATCTTGACTACATAAGTTTGGCAAACTTCTTGCAAAGTTTGTCATTTGTAGATCCAAAAATGATATCATCAACATAAATCTGGACCAGAAGTAAGTCCTTTCCATGGTTGAGGTAGAACAGTGTTTTGTCTATTGTCCCTCTGTGGAATCCACTTTCCAGAAGAAACTGAGCTAGAGTCTCATACCATGCTCTAGGAGCTTGCTTAAGTCCATAAAGTGCTTTGTCAAGTTTGTAGACATAATCTGGATGTTTGGTATCTACAAAACCTGGAGGTTATTCAACATATACCTCTTCCTCCAATTCTCCATTGAGAAAAGCACTTTTCACATCCATTTGAAAGACAGTAAACTTTTTGTGAGCAGCATAAGCCAAAAATATCCTTATGGCTTCTAACCTAGCAACTGGTGCAAATGTTTCATCATAATCAATTCCCTCCTGTTGAGAATATCCTTTTACAACCAGCCTTGCCTTATTCCTTGTAATTATGCCATCACTGTCAGTTTTGTTTCTGAATACCCACTTTGTACCAATAACAGATCTATTCTTTGGTCTTGGTACTAGGGTCCAGACTTTGTTTCTTTCAAATTCATTCAACTCTTCCTGCATTGCTTGCACCCAATCAGCATCTTGAAGAGCTTCTTCCACTTTCTTTGGCTCAGTCTGAGAGAGAAAAGAATTGTAAAGACACTCATTTGAAGTACCTGTTCTAGTTCTGACACCTGCATCAGGATTTCCAATTATCAAATCAGGTTTATGTGATTTTGTCCACTTCCTTGCAGATGGAAGGTTTTCTCTAGAACTGGATGCTCCCCCATGATCCATGCTATCTTCATTTTCATTTTCTGATGCTCCCCCTGAAACTATGCTCTCTGAGTTGGATTCTTCAGTATTTAGATTTTCAGCACTATCAGAACTTGGCTTATCAGACTTTGACGAATCAGAACTTGAAGAGCCAGATGCATGTTCGGATGTTTCTTGAGATGTGGTAGGATCTTGAGTATGCTCCCCCTGCATAGGTGCATCTTCCTTTAACGTAGTCACCACAGTTTCAATAACATCAGAGTTTAATCCATCAGAGTTTGCAGTATCAGGACTTAGACTGTCAGGATTTTCAGTATCAGAATATGAGTCTTCATTTTCAAATCTCAGCTGATCATGGTCAATGAAATCTTTAAGACCAGTGATCTTCTTATCATCAAAAGAGACATTGATAGATTCCATGACCACTTTTGTTCTCAAATTATAGACTCTGAAGGCTTTTGTGGAAAGTGGATATCCAACAAAGATTCCTTTATCAGCTTTTAGATCAAACTTTGATAGCTGTTCAGGATGAGTCTTGAGAACAAAACACTTGCATCCAAATACATGAAAATATTTCAGATTTGGCTTCTTTTTCTTCACCATCTCATATGGTATTTTTCCATGCTTGTTAATGAGTGTTGCATTTTGAGTAAAACAAGCAGTCTGCACAGCTTCAGCCCAGAAATAGGTTGGAAACTTTGCTTTTTCAAGCATTGTACGTGCAGCTTTAACGAGAGTTCTATTCTTCCTTTCAACAACTCCATTTTGCTGTGGAGTTCCAGGAGCAAAAAATTCCTGCTTTATTCCATGGCTTTTGCAGAACTCTTCCATTATCAAATTCTTGAACTCAGTGCCATTATCACTCCTTAAAATTTTCACAGAATCTTTGACAATTTTATCCAGCTGTTTGACATGATCAATCAAGATAGATGCAGTTTCACTTTTTATGTGCAAGAAATACACCCATGTGTATCTGGTGAACTCATCCACTATGACCAACGCATACTTCTTCTTTGCAATAGACATGCATTTACTGGACCAAATAGATCAACATGTATAAGATGATAAGGCTCAAGAATTGATGATTCAGTCTTGCTCTTGAATGAAGATTTTCTTTGTTTGGCTTTCTGACATGAATCACAAAGACCATCAGGAGCAAATACTGTGTTTGGCAATCCTCTCACAAGATCTTTCTTGACCAGTTCATTTATATTGTTGAAATTTAAATGAGAGAGTTTCTTATGCCAATTCCAGCTTTCTTCAATTGATGTTCTACTTAACAGACATATTGCAGAACCATCAGTACTTGTTGAAAGCTTAGCTTCATAAATGTTACCACGTCTGTATCCTTTCAGAACAACTTTGCCTTTAGATTTACTCACAATTTCACAGTGTTCTTCAAAGAAATCAACATGATAACCTATGTCACAGATTTGACTTATACTCAGTAGGTTGTGTTTAAGTCCTGAGACCAGAGCTACTTGTTTAATTATGACATTTCCAAGATTGATATTGCCATATCCCAATGTTTTTCCAATGTTGCCATCTCCATAAGAAACACTTGGGCCAGCTTTCTCCACAAAGTCTGATAGCAGGGCCTTATTTCCAGTCATATGTCCTGAACATCCACTGTCCAGAACTAGAATATTTTTCCTGTTGCCCTGCAATCACAAAGACCACTAATTATTAGTTTTAAGGACCCAGACTTGCTTGGATCCTTTGGCCTTATTAAGTTTGTTAACATTTGCAGCGGATTTAGCATCAGAGTTTATGTTAACATTTTTCTTAACAGAATTTATACTATCAGACTTTGAATCAGAATTTACACTAGAAGGAACAATGGAAACTTTCTTCAAAGAAGGTTTTATTTGATAATAATCATAGTACAAACTATGATATTCCTTACAAGTATAAATGGAATGCCATAAACTACCACAATGAAAACAAGGATTTTGTGGTTTGTATCTAACAGACTGACTCTTAACTCCTGATTTTGAAGGTAAGGAGTTAATATTCTTATTTTTCCTGCAAAAAGAAGCCAGATGGTTAGAACTTCCACAGTTATGACATGTTTTCCTAGGAGCATCAGGAACAGGTTTATAATCATTGCTTTTATTCACACCTTCCTTTCCATTCCTATTTTTCCTAGGTGATTTTACCTTGTTTGCATTCTTGACATCTTTCAGCTTATGCTTAAGCTGCTTCTTTGTCATTAAGCCTATGTTTACTTCAGCTATCTTTTCCTGTTTTAGTTTGTCAGAAGTTAATTCCTCTTTAACTTCTGATTTCTCATTATCAGACTTTACAGTTACAAACTTATCAGGTTTTAACTTTGGCTTTTGCTTAACAACAGGCTTAATTTCTTCAGTTCCATTATCATTCTTATTCTCTCCATAACCTAAGCCCTCTTTCCAATTTTCACTACTTAGCAAATTTTGAGTTGTTCTGCCAGAGTTAGTCCAAGTCCTGATTATCTCTCTTTCCTTTTCTAACTCAGTTTTTAGAGATTCATTCATTTTTAGCACTTCATCCCTAACATAAAAAGCATCATCTCTATCCTTCTGAGTTTGATGGAATATAACCAACTCTTTTTCTAAGAAATCATTTCTTTTCTTAAAAGCAAGATTTTTAGAAGTTAATCTTTCACATGTTAAGGTTTGATCTCTATAACTAACAAACATGGTTTTAAGATATCTTCTCAACTCATTAATATCATCAGTATGAAAAGCATAAGTAGTCTGAGGTACCTTTGTTTCAACAGCTTCAGAACTGCTCTCAGCACTTTCTTTATCAGCATTTGCCATCAATGCATAGTTCTCCTCACTTTCAGAGTCTGAAGTGTCTGTCCAGCTTTTCTGCTTTGTGACAAGAGCCTTGCCTCTGTCACCCTTTACCTTCTTGCAGTCAGGAGATATTAGGCCTTTCTCACCACAGTTATAGCATTTAACATTGGTGTAATCTCCTCTGTCAGACTTTCCTCCTCTGCCTTCAGATCTTCTGAAATTCTTCTTATCAGAACTTATGCTTTTTCTGGAAAACTTCTTTCCCTTCCTGAACTTCCTGTATGCAATCTTGGTGATTTCTTTCACCATAAGAGCACACAGCTTCATCATCTCCTCATCAGCATCAGTCTCAGGCAAGCTTTCAGAATCTGAGTCATCATCACTCTCAGAACTTGATGACTCAGTATCAGACTTTATGAAAAGAGCTTTACCCTTGTCTTTCTTTGAGGAAGCTGCTTTGGGGAATTCTTCTTCAGCCTTAAGAGTAACTGTCCTTGACTTTCCTCCTTTCCTCTTGCTTCTTTGTTCCATCTCCAGCTCATGAGTCTTGAGCATTCCATAGATTTCGTCAAGAGTTGTTTCATCAAGATTGTAGTTGTCTCTTATTGTCGTTGCCTTCAAATCCCAGCATTCATGAAGAGCTAACAGGAACTTAAGGTTTGAATCTTCAAGATCATACTCTTTATCAACCAATGACAAATCATTCAAAAGTTTGACAAATCTATCATATAAATCATTCAATGACTCATTAGTCTTTGAGTCAAAGTGTTCATACTCTTGAGTGAGTATTGTCTTCCTGTTCTTCTTAATTGTGTCAGTTCCCTGGAACCTTGTTTCCAGAGCATCCCATATCTCCTTAGCAGTCTTGCAGTTGATTACCCTGTTTGACATTACATTATCAATGGCACTATGCAGTAAGTGTCGTACCTTAGCATCCTTAGCAATTGATGCTATGTCCTCAGCAGTATAATCACTCTTCTCCTTTGGTACGGTCATTGCTGCTTCACCTGCAACTGCAACTGCGAGTTTGGTTGGTTTGTGAGGACCTTCCTTGATTCTATCCAGGTATTCTGGATCTGTTGCTTCCAGGAACATGGTCATCCTTACCTTCCATATGGGATATTCAGATGGTCTCAGTATGGGGACTCTGATGGTCTCATACCGACTCTGAATTTGTGTCTTTGGTGGTTCCTCAGTTGTGGTAGGCTTAGTTGGAGTTTCTGTGTCCGACATGATTGTGTTTGGATCTTTGACTGTATGTAAGTTAACAGATAGGCTCTGATACCAATTATTAGGTCACACACACACTGTAGAGGGGGTGAATACAGTGTATAGTATACTCAAATCGAACTTTAAGAACTTAAGTAACAGAAAACAAACTTTATTGAAACAATAAACTCTGTTACAGTATGGAACTGTTACCTTTCAGTGATGAACAAATATCACGAGAGCTGCTAGGGTTACAATGAATAATCTTTTCTAATAATGATAACACTTATAGTGTAAACCCTATGTCTGTGTTTATATACTACACAGTTACAAGATAATCGCTAATTGATATGGAATATAATTCTGCTTCCTAAAATATATCAATCAGATATCTTTTCTTCCAAGTATTCCATTCTTCACGGAATTCCTTCTTCATGCATATCTCTTCTTATGTTTATCTCGATCTTCTTTCCTTTAATCAGCTACTGTCCTTATCTGATTGTCCTTCAGCACTTAAGTTCTGATATCTATCTTCTGATGATTATCTCCTGATAATATAAGTACTGATATCCTTAAGTCTTGACTTCCAGTATAAGTACTGATCAACAGTTAAGTACTGATTTATCCTGTTCACGTAAGATCTGAAAGCTAAACATAAAACATATTAGCCATGACATTATCAAATATATCTAACAATGCCCTGTTGCATCATAAAGTTAAATTTCTCCCAGTTGAGGATCAGATTGATCTCAATACACCTTTTAAGAACCGTGCCAAGATTTTGCAAGCACTCGTCAAAAGAATCTCCGAACACAGAAAAACCATCCATGAACACCTTCACATTCTGACCAATCATGTCAAAGAAGATAGCCATTATGCATCTCTGAAATGTGGCAGGTGCACCACACAACCTAAAAGAAACTATTCTAAAGGCAAAAATATCAAACGGACAGGTGAAGGTAGTCTTTTCCTGATCTTCTAGAGCGATGCAAATATGATTATAACCCAAATAGCCATCCAGAAGATAATAGTATTCATGCCCAACCAACCTATCAAGCATTTGATCAATAAAAGGAAGAGGGAAGTGATCATTCCTCGTGACTTTGTTCAACTTCTTGTAATCCATGCAAACTCTCCACCCAGTGATTGTTCGAGTAGGAATAAGCTCATTCTTCTCATTAGCAACCACTGTGATGCCTCCTTTCTTCGGCACACACTGAACTGGGCTTACCCAAGAACTGTCAGAAATAGGATAGATGATCTCTACATCTATCCACTTAAGAATTTTCTTCTTCATAACCTCCTTCATGATATAATTTAGCCTTCTCTGTTGCTCAACAGTCGGCTTGCTTCCTTCCTCTAGCAGAATTTTATGCATGCAATAAGAAGAGTTGATTCCCTTGATATCTGCTATAGTCCATCCAATTGCCAATTTGAACTCTCTCAGAATTCTTAAGAGCTTTTCCTCATCACTTCCTGAAAGGTCAGATGCAATAATAATAGGCAAAGTAGATGCATCACCTAAAAAGTATACCTCAAGTGTTCAGGAAATGGTTTAAGCTCGAGTGTATGAGCTTCTTCAAAAGAAGGCTTGAGACGCCCCTCGGTATTTTTGAGTTCTGACATTCCAAGAAATTCAAAAGGCATATCCAGCCTTCGCTTCCAAGGAGAAGAATTCAAATACTGCAACTGCTCATCACCTTCTTCATCTTCACTATCTGAATTCCCCAATAAGGTTTTTTCTAAGGCATCGGACCTTAGCAATTGATCAAGTTCTGAAGTAACCACAGAATCAACCAATTCCACTTTTAAGCACTCCTCATTATCAGCAGGGAATTTCATGGCATTGAAAACATTAAAAATCACATCCTGATCCAGTACTCGCATAGTGAGCTCACCCTTCTCCACATCAATCAAGGTTCGGCCAGTAGCCAAGAATGGTCTTCCCAAGATTATGGGAATCTTTTTATCTTCCTCGAAATAAAGAATTAAAAAGTCATCAAGAAATATGAGTTTGTCCACCTTGACCAAGACATCCTCCATAATGCCTCATGGATATGTTATAGAATGATTGGCCAACTGCAAGGACATATAAATAGGCTTTGGATCAGGTAAATCCAACTTCTTGAAGACAGACAAAGGCATCAGATTGATGCTAGCTCCCAAATCACATAAACACTTATCGAACGACAAGTTTTCGATGGTGCAAGGAATAGTGAAGCTCCTAGGATCTTTAGGCTTCAGAGGCAATTTATGTTGCAGCGTAGCACTGCATTCCTCTGTAAGAGTAACGGTCTCTAAGTCATCAAGATTCACTTTCCGAGAGAGAATATCTTTCATACACTTCGTATAGCTAGGCATTTGTTCAAGAGCTTCAGTGAAAGGTATGTTGATATGAAGTTTCTTGAACACCTCCAGAAACTTAGCAAACTGCTTATCCAACTTTTGCTTCTGCAGTCTCTTAGGAAAATGAGGTGGAAGATAGACCTGTTTCTCCCCTGTATTACCCTCAAGAGGAGTGTGTTCCACGGTTTTCTTCCTTGGTTCCACTTCTGCTTCCTTCTGCACATCTTCTTCAGCCATATCTTCAGATTCTGGAACTTGAGCTTTTTGTTGGCTTACAACCTTCCCAGACCTCAATATAATTGCCTTAACCTGCTCTTTTGCTTCCTTCTTTCCTGGAACTTCTGTGTCACTAGGTAGTGTATCAGGTTGACGATTCAACAAGGCATTAGCAATTTGACCAAGGTCTTAATAAAAACCGCTTGGCTCTTGCACATGAGCCTCAACTCCTCCAATTCAGATTTTTCATTAGATTGTTGGAGTTATTGTCTTGGTGCATATTGCGGTTGCTGAAAACCAGGAGGGTTGAATTGTTTTGCTGCATACTGCTGATAAGGATATTGCACCGTATTCTGAGTGTTGCTTCAGCTGAAGTTAGGATGATTGTGGTTCTTGGGATGATAGGTGGCTGGAACTAGTTGTTGTGACCTCTGGAAGTTGCTCACGAACTGAGCTTATTCACTAGAAATAGCACACTGCTCCGTTTCATGCACACCAGCACAAATCTCACAGACACTAGTGATCTGATTAACTCTATAATTAGCCAAAGAATCCACCTTCATCGTCAAAGCCTTAAGCTGAGCAGCTATAGCTGTAGCTGCATTCACCTCCAGAATTCCTGCTACCTTGCCTTGAGGTAGTCTTTGAGAAGGGTTCTGGTATTCATTAGCAGCCATTAGTTCAATCAACTCATAAGCTTCATCGTAGCTCTTAGCCCATAAGGCTCCACTCGATGCTGCATCAAGCATGGGTCTAGACTGTGCTCCCAAGCCATTATAAAAGCAGTTGATAATCATCCAGTCAGACATTCCATGATGAGGACACTTCCTAAGCATCTTCATATAACGATCCCAAGCTTCACATAAAGACTCTCCCGATTGTTGAGCAAATTGAGTAAGAGTGTTTCTGATTGTAGCTGTCTTCGCCATAGGAAAGAATTTAGTAAGAAATTTTTGAGCAAGATCTTCCCATTTGGTGATAGAGCCTGGTGGTAGAGAATGCAACCAACATTTAGCTTTATCCCTCAAAGAGAATGGGAAAAGCCTTAGCTTTATAGCATCTTCAGACACGTTGTTGAATTTGAAAGTGTCGCAGTTCTCGATAAAATCTCTAATATGCATGTTGGGATATTCTGTCGGAGAACCCCAAACTGGACTGAGTTCTTCACCATCTGAATTGTGCTAGCCTTGATTTCAAAAGTGTTAGCTGTGATGGTTGGTCTGACAATGCTAGACTGAATATCATTAATCTTTAGTTGAGAGTAATCCATCAAAGCCTTCAGATTCACTTCTGGTTCTCCCATTACAACAAGAGCTTCTTCTTCAACTTTCTCCTCAACAAAGACCTCTTCTTCTACTACTGCTTCTTCCTCCACTTTATTCACTGTTCTCATTCGAGATCGAGAACGCGTTAGCATAAACACTCTATAGAGTACCTGAAAAAGCAACAAGCAAACAAGTAAAATATCTGAGTCAGTGAACTTTAATGACCACTGATGTCAAGCACATAAACTAAAAATTAACACCAAGTCCCCGGCAACGGCGCCAAAAACTTGTTAGGAAGAAACACGCGCTAAAATTACACGCAAGTATATACGTTCGCAAGTAATATATAATTCTTTCTAGTTCGTTCCCACAGAGATCAGTTTAGGTTAACTTTAATCTATGCACTTATGCAACAATGATATGGTTATCGTTTAATGCTAAGAGAGATAACAAATTGAGTTGTTTATAACTAAGAAATTTTACTAACTAACTTTAACTAAGAGAATTGAGGTTGATTTACTTATATGAGACAAACATGGGATTCTAACTTCATTAAATACTTCATTCAAAGTCGTTGTTATTAACCTTAGCATGCAATGGTGATGACAACTAATCAGATAACACGAAACTAGTAAACGCCAAATTTCGTTGCATGAATACCCTACTACCAGACATCCAAAAAAAAGATAGAAGCTGAATAGACACCAAGTATATTGAGACCCTATATGTCTATAGAATTTGACAACATAAAGGTTTAATTTGCAAGTTATCTATCATGATTACATATGGAAAGTAAGATGGTTAAAATTACCTACGAATCATGCATAAAAAATACATGAACCAATGCTAGCATGGCAAGTTCTAAACCCCTATATTCACTTTCGCTTCAATAGAGATTAACACGCTATCTTATAAGTTCACGATGCTCATAAGATGAATAAGCACAACCAATACTAGGATATCATACAATCACCACACACTAAGATATTTAAACAATTAACTATTGAAATCAATAAGTAAATCCATTAGAACCCCACGATAACAATTAGTTCATAACCGAACTCATCATCACTGTGGGTTACGATAAAAGCATGGTATAATAAACTAAGTCTTTATAAACTGAATAATAAACCAAAGTACATTAAACAAGAGTAATAGGTTCAACAAACAAGAAAACAAGCATCCAAGATTACTGTAACACCCCCAGATCCGGGGTCGGGGATCCGGGTCGTCACGGTCTTTCTTTCCACAATATCACTTCACTTAATTAATAATAATAACCTTATGCTGTGACCCCACACTAACACACACCACAACCCGTTATAGTCTCAGAGATGAAATTTAAATAAGTACCAGTCTTTGAATCCACAATTTAAAAGTTATTACAACCCAAAATGATTACTTAATAAATTTACAGTTAATTGCCATTATCTGCCACAAGTTATAATTATACATAATTTGATTCTCAAAATAGAAAGCCTGATCTACCAATGGATCTACCTCTGCAGCTATAGCAGCCACAACATCATCGGGAAGACGCGGGACGCTTCCCACGCGCTTGCGCTGGGTCTGCTAGAGTCTGGCCATCTTTCCTAACTGTTATTGTGTGATGAAAGAAGAAAGCAAGGGTGAGCAGCAAGCCCACCAAAATAATATGTATAAAGATTAACAATATATGAGCCTTCTCATAGCACTCATGAAAGTCTTGGTCAAAAGAAATGAACCAAGTTGATATCTTAACGCGATGAAGTCACAAAATATTCAGTATATATATATATACATATATACTTTTCAAAATCTTGGAAGTCCTCTTCCATGCATAATATACACAGAGTTCCAATTTATAACTGTATAAAACTATCGTTGCAAGGTGATCTCATATATCTAACCTTGTCTCAACGTTTTTCTGAAAATCTTTGTCATGCATAAGATAATCATTTACTAGATATAAGTTTAAAAGATGAAGTTATAAGGTACTCCAATATACTTATATCTTTCCCAAATACTACTTGAACTACCCCCGTTCAAGTTATAATCAGTTTCAAAGGTTCATCACATAGATGAGACTACAAGACAAGATTTGAATAGATTCAATCTTTGAATATCATTATAAATAATGAAGTTACGAGATACTTCATTAAGTCCCGATATATAAATATATTCATATATATCTCCCATACATTTCCTGAAAACCTCTGTCATGTAAAGTATGAACAGAGTTGCAATATCCAATGAATTTGGAAGAAAAAGAATTTGGCATAAACCAGATATCTTGCTGATCAGGCAAAGATACCCATAAGTAACCTTTTCTACTAGTAGATGGACGAATTCCCCACTGGTCATCACCCTTGGTCGCAATAGGACCTTATGCTGGACTGCCACTCAGCCACTTATGCATTTGATGGACTCCCACTGAGCCACTTACACTATCATGGACGCCCACTGAGCCCATGTTGCTTATGCCGACTCAATAGATGGACTTACTTCCCGAACGTTGGGTAAGTAATCAATTCATTTACCAAAACAGCAACCTCGTTGCGAATATAAAATACACCACTGAGCCGGATTCCCCAGGTTTTGAGCGAATATTTAAATCCCCTTTGAAAGGAAGATCTTAAATATAAAAATAAGTTTTGGGATCCGCTCTAACTTTTAAAAATCATTTTGAAGACTCGAAAACATTTTTAAGAATGTTTGGAGTAATACTGATTTATTAAACTAAATCAGTCCCGATATGAAAGAAATATCTGAATATTATTATTTAAATAATATTCCCATAAGAATAATTGAGGTAGAAGTTGGAAAACTTATACTTGAATGAATAACAAATAATCAAAGATATACTTATACGAAAGTAATATCTTTATTTGAATAATCAAAAATAAGTTTGATTATCGACACCTTATTCTTTAATACAATAAAGAATATTATTAAGTAATAAGCGGAGTCATAATACCTCGAATGAATACTATAAATAATATTCATAAAATAAAGGAGTCATACATCCTCAAATGAATATCCAAGTAATATTCAATAATAATATAAACTGAGTCATAAGCCCTCAAATGAATATTCAAATAATATTCAAATAATAAAATAAACTGAGTCATAAGCCCTCGAATGAATATTCAAATAATATTCAAATAATAAAATAAACTGAGTCTTAAGCCCTCAAATGAATATTCAAATAATAAAATAAAGGTATCGAATAAACCTTATTCGATCCATTGTTTTAAAAACTATATCCATATATATATAAATATATAAATATATATATATATATAATATACTCGGGAACATCGACTCCCGGTTTAGAAATATGTTCACCTTTTATCCCCTATACTAAGGGCATACGCAACTACTTGCTTATTTCTAGCATAGGTATTATGCAACTATAAGCATTGAAATCAACAGATAGATAACCAGATTATGAAACAGACATGCATATATACCATATCAGCATGCTCCAATATATCGCAAAATTTGCTAATAACAATCATGCACTATCACAAGATAATGCATATACATATATTTACATCACAACAACAGTATATCGGGTAGAAAACTTGCCTGAGCGACTGGGGTTACGAATGGCTCGGGACGAGTCTGGTAACCTATAAACAACAAGTAAGTTGGAATTAAACCAAAGTCACTTGTAAATCTACACTTTAACTAACTTAGACTCTAACGCTTGTTTTGCGCTCACTGATTCGCTTAAGTCACTCGGGTACCCTCGGCTCCACCATTTTTAATAATTTAACCTTTACGAGTTTTAAGGCGATTCCTTCGCGAGTGTCTTACTAACTGCCTAGCACACTTACCATAAATGTTTCATACATTAATTAACCCTTTTTGGTCTTTAACCTATGTTTCAAAGTAAGGCGAGGGGAAAAGTTTTGTTCGCGAAACGCCGTTACTTGAAACGGTCGTTTCTCCTAAACCGTGCATCGGAATCGAACGAACTACATATCAAAACGAAGCTCATAACATGAGCTATCTAAAAATGGCAGTGGTCATAATCTAGCAGGGGGTTCTAGGGTCATAATGTTATGCACAAAAACAGTCCAAAGAAAATCGGACGTTACGACGGCTATGTTTACGCGATTTCCAATATTTTAAACCATTCAAACTCATTCCAAATCAACCTCAAATCCAACATACAACCAACATCCATCCTTATCACATCATAACAACCCCAACCAATTCAATTTAATCATTCATACTTATGCCTAAGCTTAACTTTAATCATACTTAAGTCCTTTTAATCAAAACCACAACATTCACCATTCCATTTCACTACCATTTAAAATCCCAAACTCTAAATCACAACAACAAGCTACAATAGCACCCTACTAATCAAAATCATCTTATAATATATAGGAATCTAGGGTTTGGAGATGGTATACCTTCCTTTGAGTGGTGGGAGGAGCTAGGAAGCCTTAAGAAGCTTTGAGAAGTCTTAAGAATGCTTGGATCTTCAAGAAAAACAAGAAAAACTTCAAGTTAAAAACTTGAAAACACTATTCATAGTCTTCTTCTTTGATTAAATGAAGAAGATGGAGAAGGAATTGATGGCTTAAACTCATGATATAGCCCTAACTAAGCATGAAGATGATTAGGGAATTAACTCACCAATTTAGGAAGCTTGGATCTTTGATTTTGAATTTCTCCTCCATTTGCAATAGTAAAAGCCGAGAGCAAGCTTGCTTGGATGAGAGAATGGTTTTTGTGTTTTGATGAAAATGATTTGCTTGGCTTGGTTGGCTTGTTTTTTGTGTTTGATTTAGTAAATTACCTAGTTGCCCTTGATTTTGTGTGGTTAAAAAGTCACCACATCTCCTTCCTTTCTTGTCATGCCTATGTCATCCTCATGATGTAATCCTCCCCTCCTTGTCCTCTTTCTATTGGTTGGATGACATCATTCCCACTAATCCCTTTGATTAACTTCCTAATCGTTTGCCTAATGACCGCTGATCTGTTATACGGTTCGCTTAACTTTCGTTTTCGTTTTTCGTTTGAGGGATCATACCCGGGATCTTATTACTTAGGTTCCCTTAACCTTTCTCAATATATTGTATTCCTTCTATGATCCTCTCTTATAATCCTTTAATTTAAATCCTTTTTATCCTGTTACCTTATACTCAATTCTCTCCGTATCTTGTGGATTTCCGGGAAAAATCAAAGTGTTCGGAATTGGATTCTGACGATCTTTACATACACTTATATACCACATAGAGTACTAATAAAATCTCAGAATATCCATAACAGAACCCCTACATAGTGTGGCATGAAAAGTTTTCTCGTTCAGCAAAAACACTATTCATAAGGGTTTCAAAATTTCTCAAAAATTGGGGTTATTACAATTACAACTCAATTAAAGAATCACAAGTAAAAACAAGCTTTTCTTCTCCTTCGTTGTATTTTTGTGCTCCTAGGTCTTCTCGTCATCTTCTCCTTAGTCTCCGTTATAAAAAATGTCTTTAAGATGTCTTTAAATACCAGCCCAAAACAATCCATAAGTCCAGCAGATCCATATTCTAGTAGCAACAGGATTCTGAAAAGCCGACCTGGCGGGGGCGCGCGCTATCCCAGTGCGGGCGCGCTGACAAATGGCAACCCGAGCGCGGCCGTTCTATACTTGGGCGCGACCGCCATGTGTCTCTGGAAAAAAATTATTTCTTTGCTTTCTTTTGCTGATTTCTTTGTATAATTAACCAAGGCTCCTTCCCTAAACTCTTCCAAGCATAAAAACATTGTAAAACCCTTCTTGCTTCTGGTTATGCCCTGAAATGCAAAACACTACAAAAACACATCAAATACACAAACAACTTGAGTACAAAACACCAATTCGAGCCTTTATAAAGCATTCCAAGTGGATATAAATGCCACTTAACATTTACCCGGTTGATGTCTAAGTGGATTGCGAAGAAGAGGGGTTTCTTACCCACGGAGAAGGATGGGAAGCTTTTGGAGATGATTGTTGAGTTGGGATGGCAGACATTCTTTGAGACACCCACAGCAGTCCTGATAAGCATTGTGCAGGAATTTTATGCGAATGCTAAGGCGGACAAGAATGGATTTTCCGTGGTCCGTGAGTTGACTGTGGATTATACTCCTGAGGCTATTCGTCGAGTTATTAATCAACCCGCAAGGAAGCCGGATGCTGAGGACTGGGTGCAGAAGACCCGAGAGGATTTTAATCTGGATTATATTTTGGCTGAGTTGTGTGTTCTTGGGACAGAGTGGAAGTACAAGGCGGGCATGAATGAGCCGCTTACTTTTCCTGCTTCGTGTATGAACATGTATGCTAGGGCGTGGAACCTGTTTGTGTATGCAAATATCATGCCATCTTTGCACTCACACGAGGTTACTATGGATAGTGTTATTATGTTATGGGGGATTCCAAATGAAGAGTATGTGGCTCTCAGCTTTATGATTCATTAGAGAATGCTGCGTTTTATGCGAGGAGGGACCACGGGGACGATTCCTCGTGCCTTCATTATTATGAGGTTATGCACTGTAGTTGGTGTTGGGTGGCCCGAGCATGAGCAGCTACAGATGCCGAGTGCTCCCATTGGTAGCTCGACGATTCAGCAGCTGAAGGAGTGGTATGGCGGTAAGGCCGATGAGAAGGGCTTGGGCTACACATATGATCATTTACCAGATGGCCAGCCAGCTGATCAGACTTATCCAGGGGGTTCTTCTCAGGCACATCAGGCAGCTACTAGAGCCTCTCGTGGAGCCACTCGATCTTCTCGTACTCAGTAGACAGGGGAGAGTTCAGGACTTAGAGATGCGCAATATAGGCAATTGGCTAGGCGTATGGATGCGATGTACGACATTCACAGTCATTTTGTAGCAGATTTGATACAGGCTTTGGGTACTGCTTTCTGAGCCACTGGTATCGAGGTCGATTGGCCTGTGTTTGGAGCTGATTCTGTGTACCCGCCACCTGATACTCCACCCGAGGAGGGTGATCCTACCGATGACTAGGTATGCCTTGTATCCTTATTATTGCCTTCAATGGGGACATTGAAAATTTTAAGTTTGGGGGTTATAATGTAAGGATTAGTTGTGTGTTGAGTCCATATAGATTCATATTGCATGATTAGTTGTAGTTCATTTATATTTTTACATAATTGTTCATTTAGTTCATATTGATTTGTATACTATATTTTTTATGTTTGTATGTGAGTCCATTTAGTTGCATTCGCATGCATATAACATGACCCCTTAGGTTGAGCTATTTTTGAGTGATAGGTTGGTGTTGATTTGAGTGTGGTGATGTCGAATAGAGGGATTATTAAGTCCTAATAAATTGATTTGCATGCCCAGAAACAAAGTTTTTTTCACAAGTCTTATAAGTTGCTTTTGAACTAGATCATGATCATACTTGTTTATTGTTGAAATTGAATCACTTGGTCATATTTTTACTATTCACGTAATGGCGTAGGAACACTGAAATTTTAAACTGGGGAAAAAAATGGATATCATTGCTTGTTGTGAATAAAGCTAGGCATCAAATGGCTAGTAGCCGGCTCATATTTTATGAGTAGTCTAGGGTTGAATGAGATGGAGCGAAACACACTCATTCAGAAATCATTGAACAAAAATTGAAAAAAAAAGAAAAAAGGAAAGAACAAAGAAAAAGAAGGAAAAAACATTGTGTTGTTTTGTGTTTATGCATAATTGACCAAGGGTGAGCTCTTTAATACTCGAGTTATTAAGTTCTAGGGGACTTTGTGCCTATTGACCTAAGGCTTGTATAGTCTGGGATCCGCTAACCTAACACTCGCTATATGGGTATTATTGTATAAGTATTTTAGGACCTCATTCATTGCATGGTCAAATAAGCATTTGTGTTTCTGTGTTCTATGTTATAGCATGAACTCTTGTCTAACTCTAGTAAAATTAAGGTGTTGTGAGTCATTATGTGTTTAACGTTCATTCTATTTATAAACTTGTGATTTTTTTGGTGAAGAATAAATTATAATTATTGATCTAGTACGGAGAGTATATCTGTTAAGCATCGTACACATGCACGTTTTTGGCTTGTAAGTTGGTTTGTGGGATTTGGTTGAACTCAGTTTCGAATAATTGCATTCTTAGCGATATTTACTTATTGATTGGTTATGGTTATTCCGACGGGATCGTTGCATTTTCATGTAGTTGTATTCATGCATTGGTTTTGTTTTTAGTGTCGAGTCTGTTTATGTTTGAGGACAAGCATCGATTTAAGTTTGGGGGTGTGATAAGTGGAATTTGTATCCACTTGGAACGCTCATATCGCCTTAAGTTGGTGTTTTGGACTCAAGTATGTGGTGTTTTCGTGTTGAGTCATTGCATGGCATTAGTCGGAGGAGGAATTGAGCTTTTCATACAATTTTATGCTAATAAGAGGTCAGGAATGGAGTCGAGAAAGATTGCGCGAATAATGTAGAACAAAGGAAGAAAATGCAGAAAAAAAGTATAGAACAACAGCGCGCCCGTGCTCTAGCACTGGGCGGCCGCACCTGTATTGTCAGAGAAGCAGCGTGCCCACGCTAGGAGGAAGCGCGCCCGTGCTAGTGCAAAAAGCCAGAATCCTAATTCTATTATAATTATGATATTCTGAGAGTCCAGATTATTCAGGGGCCTAAATATAAAGATAAAAAGATGTTTTTAATAAGAAGGAAGCCAGGGAGAACAGATAGAAGACCTAGAGCACACGAGACGGCTAAGGAGAAGAAGAATTAGTTTATTCTTTTGTATTCTTCGATTTAGGCGATACTTTTGGATACTTGTTTTCGATTTGTTCTAAACCCTAGTACTTTTATATATTCTTGCGTAGTATTCTAAATTTATTTAGTATCATGTTTTCATTGGAACCCATTTTGACGATGCGTTCGATTATGAACTAATTGTTGTCATGGGGTTCTGGCGGATTAATTTATGGATTTCAATAGTTAATTGTTCTAAATATTTAGTGTGTGGTGATTTATGATTTCCGAGTTTAATTATGCTTATTCATCTTTGATGCGTAGTTAACATCTAAGATTGTTTGTTAATCTCTATTGAAGGACAGTGAATATAGAGGTTTAGAACTTTCCATGCTAGCATAGGTTTATGTATGAATTGGCATGCATATTTCATGGAGTAATTTTAACTATCTTACCTGCTTTATGTAATCATAATAGATAACTTGTTCTTAAACCATTATGTTTTCAAATCTTATAGACATATAGGGTCTAAGCATAATTGGTGTCTACTTAACTTCTATATTGATTGTGGATGCTCAGCAGTAGGGTATACGTATATCGAAAGATAACGTATACTAATTTTGTGTTATCTTATTAGTTATCATCACCATCGCATACTATTGATAAAGATATAAAATTTGGATGAAGTATTTAATGAAGTTAGAATTCCATGTTTTATTCTCATATAAGTAATTCACTTTTAATCTCTTAGTTAATGCATGCTAGTATAATCTCTTAAGTAGTTAATCAACTCAAATTTTTTACTTGTCTTAGCTGTGAACGATAATCATACATTGTTGCATAAGTGCTTAATCTGAACTTAACCTAAACCAATCCCAGTGGGAACGAACTTGACTTAAATCTTATACTACTTGTGATCACGTACGCTTGCGTGTACTTTTGCGTGTGTTTTAGTGCGAACACGTAGATCTGAAAGTATGAGTACTCGGACAGTTAATAGCATCAAGGTTCTTTCATTCAGAAATGTCGGTGAATACAACTATAAATTATGGAAGAAAAAGATCACTCTATATATTAAATTAGCAAACCGTGATTACATGGAAATTTTAGAGAGTGGTTCATTTGTACCAAGAAAGTGAAGGGTTTTTAGCACAAAAACGCAGCGAAAATGTAAATTTAAATCTTAAAAAAAAACCGAAACCTTCCGCAGGATCCATGCGAAAAATAATATTTAATTCGTAGTTCAGTATGTTTACCTTAAGAAGGTTTACGTTAATGGAAAGATGGAGGTGTTTAATAGCGATCCAAGAATGATGAACGGAGATCCTTAGCAGCTGCTCCTCAAGTGTGAAGCACTCAACCGGTATCCACCAAGAAAACGATATAATGAAGGAGGAGGAGATGGAGAGAATTAGGGTTTTGTAAATCTTTTTGGTTGAGGCAAAAATAGGGTTTATAATAGTATATTTATAGGCAAAATTTTCAGCTGAAAATTTTCCCATAAAATATTATTATTATTAACCCTTTATTATTCTCACTAATAATTAAAACACCTTTTAATTATTAATCCTTTTTCTAAACTTTTTAGAAATAATTCTCTCACTTGATTTAATTTCCAAAAATTAAATTCTTAATTAATAATATTAAGAACCTTTTTTTAATTAATTTATAATCAATTAAATCTCTTTTAATCAATTATAAAATTTGCCAATTAATTATTTATTTCATAAATAAATAATTATCAGCCATTATCAATTAATTCCTCCACCATTAAATCATTCTCTTTTATGGTGTGACCCTGTAGCTCAATATTAAGCCGGTAGTAGAAATAAATAATAATAAAACTATTTTATCATTATTTATATAAATTCTCTAATTCATTAAATATGATTAATTAATTAATCATATTTATTCTACATCGTGAGGGATACTTCTCAGCATATCGCGACTATCCGGATAATACGAATTCACTGCTTAGAATACCAAGAACCTATTCAGTGAGTAGTTACCGTACAATTAATTCCTTCTACCCTACAATGTCACGATTAAATACAAGACACGGAACTTGTGTCAAGCCTATCTTATTTAATCACTTGCTTTCCCATTCACTATGCTTAGTTCTATTTAATGTAAATTAGAAACTCCTTTCTAATTTCATTCACTCTGGCCAGAGATTCCTGAACTAACATAAGTGGATCAGCATTGAACATTCTCTTCCTACACTGGAAGGGGTAGATCCTTTATTGATCATACACTATCTTCGTGTACAAATTCCTATACCCAGTAGAGCCCTTATAATTGTCCCTTGAGACTAAGAACTAAACCAAAGCATAGTTCAGTATACACAAGATGACTATGATGACCTCAAGTCTAAGGATACTTGTACAACTATCACTATGTGAACAACTGCTGACACGTAAGTGAACTCCATCAGTTGTTCAGCTGTGTGATTCATGTTCAGTGAACTTATTCTATAATAAGCACCTACATACTAGCTATAGTGTCACCACACAAATGTCTATGAGAACAGACATCCTTCATAATGAAGCAAGCGTAGTATGTACCGATCTTCGCGGATTATTAATTACCAGTTAGTAATCCTACGACCAGGAACTATTTATGTTTAGAGTTATCATCTATTAGGTCTCATTATTATGATCTCATCACAATCCATAAAAAGCTTTACTCTAAACTGTGGTATATCTTATTTAAATAGATAAAGCCCGCAATAAAAACAAAACAAGTCTTTTATTAATATCAATGAAATCAAAACAGATTACATAAAAGTTATTCCTAAATCCTCATACATGATTGGACTTAGGACATATCTCTTTCAATCTCCCACTTGTACTAAAGCCAATCACTCTGGTATCTAATACCCATCTTGTCTTTATGACGATCAAAGTGACTCAGAGAAAGTGGCTTTGTGAGTGGGTTTGCTACGTTGTTATGTGTGTCAACTCTCTCGACATTGACATCTCCTTTATTTTCAACTCAGATTCACCACGAAAAACTAGAAAAATGTCCTGAGTCCTTCGCAAGTACTTAAGGATGTTTTTCACTGCTTTCCAGTGGTCTTCACCTAGATTGGACAAATATCTGCTCGTCACACTAATTGAATAAGCAACATCAGGCCTTGTACACAACATTGCGTACATGATAGATCCTATTGCTGAAGCATAAGGAATCTTACTCATACGCTCTCTTTCCTCAGGTGTCTTAGGAGACATTTTTTCGGAAAGGGACACTCCATGGCTCATCGGTATGAGACCTCTTTTGGAGTTTTCCATGCTAAACCTTTTAAGCACTTTCTGGATGTATGTACCCTGGGTAAGACCTATCATTCTTCTAGATCTATCTCTATAGATCTTCATACCGAGAATGTAGGATGCTTCTCCCAAGTCCTTCATGGTGAAGTTCTTTGATAGCCATACTTTGACTGATTGTAGCATCGGTATATCATTTCCTACAAGAAGTATGTCATCCACATACAATACAAGAAATGTTACCGCGCTCCCACTAACCTTCTTGTAGACACATGGTTCATCTATGTTTTTGATAAAACCAAACTCTTTGATTGTCTCATCAAAACGGATGTTCCATCTACGAGAAGCTTGCCTTAAACCATATATGGTTCGCAGCAGCTTACACACTAGGTGTTCATTTCCCTTGGAAAGAAAACCCTCTGGCTGTGTCATATACACTTCCTCCTCAAGTTCCCCATTGAGGAAGGCCGTTTTCACGTCCATTTGCCAGATCTCATAGTCGTAGTAAGCAGCAATCGCAAGCAAAATCCGAATTGATTTTAACAGGGCTACAGGCGAAAAAGTTTCATCAAAGTCAATCACTTGCCTTTGTTTGAATCCTTTTGCCACGAGCCTGGCCTTATAGGTCTCCACCTGGCCATCTGCTCCAATCTTTCTTTTGTATACCCACTTGCACTGTAATAACCCCAATTTTTGGAATTTTTGAAACCCTTATGAATATTGATTATGCTGAATAAGAAAAATTTTCATGCCACACTTTGTAGGGGTTCTTTTATTGTTATTCTGAGATCTTATTAGTACTCTATATGGTATATAAGTGTATGTAAAGATCGTCAGAATCCAAATTCGAACACTTTGATTTTTCCCGAAAATCCACCAGATACCGAAAGAATTGAGTATAAGGTAACATGATTAAAAGGATTTAAATTCAAGGATTATAAGAGAGGAACATAAAAGGAATATAAAATATTGAGAAAGGTTTAAGGAACCCAAGTAATAAGATCTTGGATATGATCCCTCAAACGACGAACGAAAACAAAAGATAAGCAAACCGTATAACAGATCGGCGGTCATTAGCCAAGTAATTAAGGGATTAATCAAAAAGGTAGTGGATGATGATGTCATCACATGACACAAGCTTGCTTGCATAAGCATGACAAAGGAGTTTTGTTTGTTGGGTGATTTTGGGACATACAAAATTAACCATGGTAAAAAGGTTAAAACAAATTTCAAGACAAAAAGAAGAATCAACCAAGCAAATAACATAAATCAAAAAGAGAAGAGTTGACTTTGCAAGAAGCTCTCGGCCAAAATAAACACAGCAACTTCAAACTGCCATATCTCCTTCAATACTCATTCAAATATTGTGTTCTATAGCTCGTTGGAAAGGTATTGAGATGGCCTACAACTCTTGTTCACAAGTCTCGTCCAAATAAGCATGGAAAGACCCTCAGTTTTACAGTTATTTCAATCGGACTTTTAGAAACTTTAAAGCCTCACTTTGTGTTCTTGATTTCTTTGGAAAGATCAAGCTTGTAGGAGGCTCCATAAGGCTTCCTAGCAACTTAACACCTCCCAAGGAAGGTATAAACTTCAAACCCTAGCCTTTACTTTGATTATTAGTTAGTTTGATGGTTGGTGTTCTAAATGAGCAGCATGATCTGTGATTATTAGTAGTTGATTTGAATTTGGAATGATTTGGTGAATGAATCTTGTTATAGTTAATAGAACTTGATTGTGGTTGGTTGAGATGAATAATCTGGAGAATAAGGACTGATATAGTATTATTTAGTTGAGGTTTTGATGTGTTAATAATTATGGGTTGTTTGGTGAGGTTTTGGTGTAGTGAGAAACTTGAAAAACTCGTAAACATAGTCGTCGTAATGCCCGTTTTCCTTAGACTGTTGTACATGAATCTCGGACCAGATAACTCACTGACCAATCTGTAACATTGCCATGATTATCTAGAGTGTGTCGTAAGCTTCATTTTGATATGTGGTTCGCTTGGTTACGATGTACGGTTTAGGAGAAACAACCGTTTTAAGTAACGGCATTTCACGAACAAACCTTTACCCCTCGCCTTACTTTGAAACCTTGGTTAAGGCCCTTAAATGACTAATTGGAGTATAAAACAATTATTTAAAGTGGATTAGGCAGTTGGGAGGGTACTCGCGAAAGAATCGCCTTAAAACCCTTAATGGTTAATTTATTAAAAATGGTGGAGCCGAGGGTACTCGAGCGACTTAAGTGAATCGTTAAGCGCAAAAGCGAGCGTTAGAGTCTAGTTGGTTAAAGTGTAGATTCTTAAGCGACTTTGGTTTAATTCCAACTTATATGTTGTTTATAGGTTACCAGGCTCGTCCCACGCCTTTTACCACCCTCAGTCGCTCAGGCAAGTTTTCTACCTGTTATACTGTTGTTGTGATGTATACATATGTATATGCATTATCTTGTGATAGATGCATGGTGGTTAATTAGCAAATCTTGCGATATATTGGAGCATGTGATATGGTATATATGCATGTCTGTTTCATAATCTTGATATATATTGTTGATTCAATTGTTTATAAGTTGCATAATACCTATGCTAGAGATAAGCAGTAGTTGCGTATACCCTTAGTATAGGGGACCCAAAGGTGAACATTTTCTAAAACCGGGAGTCGATGTTCCCGAGTATGTTGTATATATTTATATATATATATATAGATATAGTTTTCAAAACTATGAATCGAATAAGGTTTATTCGATAAATTTATTTTATTAATGAATATTATTTTGAATATTAATTCGAGGGCTTATGACTCCGTTTATTTTATTAATGAATATTATTTTGAATATTCATTCGAGGACATATGACTCCGTTTATTTTATTAATGAATATTATTTTGAATATTCATTCGAGGACTGTTAGGTCCCAATTTATTTGTAGGAGGGGGGTTGAATGCAAACAATACCGTTTAATCGAATAAAATGCGGAATAAAAAGGTGAAACAAAATTCAAGTTAAATAAAACTTTTTTTAAACTTGAAAGGTGTTACAACAACGGTATCTGTTACAAGGGATTAATCTCAAATCAATTATTACAAATCTAGAATAAATTCGACATGAACTTTTTCTATTTTTGCAATGAAAAGATCAAATGCTAAATGCGATTTGAGATTAAGTTCTAGGGATTTTAATCCGCTAGATTGTTACACAAGAACAAGATAAATAATTCCAGTGGTTTGGATTTAACTTTACAATCTAGAATTTTGATCTTGAATAAAGCAGATGAAAAATGAAATAATTTGCTTTTGTTTCTGCTGTGTTCTTGACTTGTGTGTTCTGTTGAATTATTGCATGAACGTCTTCTGCTTTTTTGTTGTTTAAGTAAACAAAACAATCCAGTTGAATCAGCAAGACTTTCGGCAAGACAATCAAATGAACTGGTATGACAATCCATTTGAACTGGTAGGACTTTCGGTGAGACTATCCTTTTGAACTAGCAAGACAATCCCAATAGCTAGCAAGACAATCAGAATGAACTAGCAAGTCTTTCGGTATGACTATCAATTGTCATACCGATTGTCATAGTAGTTCAAATCAAATTGTCTTACTGAATTATTAATAGATTTTAATCTAATAACAATTCTGAAAATCCTTAATATTAATTCTGAATTAATTAATCAATTAATTCAATTAATCAATAAATTAATCTTTGCAGATATAATTTATTTTCTTAATTAAATTATTTGACTTAATTAATTAATAGAGAATTAATACTAATCTTGAGCAGCAACCATTCTTCTGAAAATCTTCTGAAAATTACTGTCAATTATGAATCAATTCCACCACTTCAATGTTGACACTCGATGTACTGTCTGGTTCATGAGTGACTAACTTCCGTGACGTTTCTTCAAGCCTTGACCTTGATACTCTTGATTTTCTTCAGACTAAATCCTTGTAATTAATTGATACCCTGACGAGATCTCTGTCACTTGATTAAATCCACAATCTTGATTTATATCACCGAGGCTTGATCAATTTCTTGAGCTTCTTCCAGTGAATTAAGTCTTCAAGTCTGTAAATGAATAATGTTTCTTAACCCTTTGACAGATGTTACTCTGTGAGATCTCTCTGACGATAGATCCACTATTTACTTATTACATTCTTATTTGAGTTGAGTTAAATCCTCGAATAAACAAATAGGCTATGACATATACCTTTCAAGGACATATGACTCCGTTTATTTTATTTAATGAATATTATTATTTGAATATTCATTCGAGGACTTATGACTCAGATTATTTACTAATTATTATTCTTTATTTTATTAAAGAATAATGTGTCGATAATCAAACTCACTTTTGATTATTCAAATAAAGATAGTACTTTCGTATAAGTATATCTTTGATTATTTAAAATATAATTTCAAGTATAAGTTTTAAAACTTCTACTTCAATTATTTTTATAAAGATTATTCTTTATGGGAATATTATTTAAATAATAATATTCAGATATTTTCCAATATATTGGGACTGATTTATTTTATTACATCAGCATCACTCCAAACATTCTTAAAAATGTTTTCGAGTCTTCAAAATGATTTTAAAGGTTAGGGCGGATCCCAAAACTCATTTTTATATTTAAGATCCTCCTTTCGAAGGGGATTTAAATACTCGCTCAAAATCTGAGGGATCCGGCTCTGTGGTGTGTTTTATATTCGCAACAAGGTTGCTATTTTGATAAAAGAGTTTTTGATTACTTAGCCAACACTCGGGAAGTAAAATTCTTGGAACAAGTTAATCCATTAACAGGCATTGCCTGGGAAATATCAGTGAGTTTTCCTTTCCAACTAGATACGACTTCTTGGTGGAGCCGTATCAACAAGTTTCTACTTGGGGAAGGGGGGACGAGCTTTACGTTTCAGAGTCATGCATTTCATCTGAACTAGGAGTGGCGTAAGTGGTCGAGTGGCGCCGGCCCAGCCTTATTATATTGGCCCAAATGGCCTGGAAGTTCCACTAAGACGGTCCATTCCTTAGGAGTCCAGTGTTCGGTTGACAAGTATCTTTTTCTTTCCCCTTTCCACTACTCCCTTTCTTCTCCCCCTTAGTTGAGGGATCCTCTACTGACTTTCCTTTAGAACCTCCATGACCTCCATCATCTCCAGAGCCTGAGCCTCCACCAGACGGCCCTTCAAAGTAAGTTCTTTGTTCTTCATTAGGGCAGTGAGAATTCTTGATCATGAAATACAAGTGTTTCATTCCTTCATTAAGATGTTCCATGCCCGTTTCTATCTTTAGAAATCTGGGGGAGTCCAGTGCATGATTCATTTCAACCAGGTCTTCAAGAAAAGTCATTCTTGTATGTAGAGAGCAGAAGTTAGAAATGTCATCAGCTAATAAAGTTGGAGTTTCCTGAATGGAATTGAGCTTTGGTGTGACAGTGTTCTTGAGATCTGAGATATCATTCCTGATGAGTGCCAGCTGATTGTTGACAGAGGTGGAAGAAGAAGACCGTTCAACCACTTGTGCTTTGAATGCTTGAGCCTCAGCTTGGCTTTTAGCAAGTTCTTCTTTTAGAGCAGCAATTTGAGCTAACAGGTTTTCAGTATCTGTGTCTGTGTGTGCTCTCACCTGAATTTCACTCGTGTTTGGTTCACTCACCTCACGTGCTTGTGTTTCTCTCAATATAATTGCTCGTGAGGAGTCTTCCTGTTGCTGTTCCTCTGTACCTGCAGTTAAAATCACCCTAACCTCTTCAAGAGAGGTCAGTGGTGGTGCAATGGGAATTCCCGAGTCCCGATCCTCAGTCAAACCTATCATTTCATGTGAAATAGATGTCTAAATTACTTCAGGGATAGATTGACCGAGTTGCCCTCCACTTTCTCCAGATAAATCTGCGAGTGGAGAATCCTGTGAGGGAGCCAGAGGTGTTTGATCTGGGAGGGGAGAAAATGACTCTATTAAGGGTGGCTGAGAGTCAGATTTTCCCTCAGAAGTATGTGACCGCTCTTCTGCCGTAACTATGGCAGGCACTGTAACAGACTCTATGTGCACTCCTTGCTCCGTGTCCTGAGTATCATCTGTGGGTATGTATGGTTCCATTGTGAGTAATGGAATTGTGCTTGACTCAGTACAAGATGCCATGGCCCTATGACGAATTTCAATAGATTCATCCTGTTGAGAGAATGTCTCTAGTAACTGTTCATTGGCCATTTCAAAGTCCATGTCCTGTTGGGAGGACAAGGATGGGCTTTCAGATGCCTCAGTATATGTTCTTCTTTTCTTGGAAGGAGGCAGAGCTGAGGGTTCACTCACATTCAACAATACACTACTTCCTATTAACCTTCTGGGTAACATTTTAGACAGTGGGGGAGAGGTTGAGATAGGTTGTGACTCTGTGTTTGGTTCTATGACCTGGGATTGAAGCTGTGGTTCTACAACTTCATGGTCAGTCCTATCGACCACTGGGGGTATTTTAACAGAAGTAGGAATGGAGTGAGAGTGAGGAATTACTACCTGTAATGGAAGAGCATTTGATGTTGGAGGAGCCTGGGTGGCTTGAACCACTGGAGGTTGAGGTTGCTGTTCATGACGGGAAGATTGAAAATAGGTAGGGGAATATAAGTGGCCATGAAAGCAGATACAAGTACTGGAACTTGCATGAATTTGAAGGTTGTGTCTTGGCGGGTGTAAATCTTTTTGGTTACAGGAGGGGGTTCGGTTACTGCAGAGTTAGCAAAAAGGGCTTTGTGCTAAGGTGTGAGAAGATGATCTGCTATAAGCATGAGAAAACGAGCATAGTAACATGATACCCTACGATTTGTAGAATGATCATGTAAAGCAGTAGTGAGACGTCTCAAGAGAATGGGAAAAAGTAGTTTGCCAAAATTGATCCTTTGATTAAAAACAACCGCAAGACCAATATACTGCAGAGTGGAAGTGATGTTGTGAAAGTTGGATTTAGTGCAGTTGGCAAACACTTTAGAAAGTGTATCGAAGAAAATGTCCCATTCAGACACTAAATTGGATTTTAAAAGTTTGGTTAAATTGATCACCTCTTGATAGTGAATAGCATGGAAAAAGTTTGTGATATCATTTTCAGAGGGTAATTTACAGAAATTGTCCAATGGAAAATTTAACGCTTGATTGACGACTGTTTCATCAACTACATATTGTGTGTTTGCCACGGTGAATGAAAAAGATTTTGAATCATCGGCCACAGTAGAGGTTGTGCAAATCAGTCTAAGCAGATCGATATTTAAAATCACATTTGATTTAATAGCAGAGCTAACAATCGAATGGTCATTTAAAAATCTAATCCATGGCTTAAATTTTTCCACATCACATTTTTCTGGATTAAAATAACCAACTTGATTATGCGCGACAATTTGGAAATTGAGAGCCATTTAAAATAATAATAAGACACACACTTTCAGAATTTTAAGAATAATATTAAAAAAATTTGAATTAATTAAATTAATTTAATAATTCGAATTAAATTAATTATAATCGAAAAATTTAGACAGAAATGAATCTCGTTAAAATTCTTAACTCACAAACGCAGATTTGAAAAAACCTAACGACACACAACAGAAATTAAAAATAAAAAATAAAAATACCCAAAATCAACAAACACAAACTGAATTTGAAGGAAAAAAAATGATTCGAAAAAAAACAGTTTTGAAAAAATTTTGGCAGCACTCCTGTATGTATATATATGTAAGTATATATAACAGGAGTAAGATTGCTGAGTAAAAACTCGAGCAAAGGAGATCAATGGCGGTTGAGATGTGTTCGAATAGAGAGAGAGAGAGAGAGAGAGAGAGAGAGAGAGAAATAAGAGAGAAAGACTGTTGGTTTTTTTTTTTTGAAAAACTAATGAACTGAACTGATAAAAATTAAAACACACAAAAACGATTAAGTAGTATAACTGGTATGACAATCGGATTGTCATACCGATTATCATACCGATTGTCACACCAGCTTAAAGACAGAAAAATAATTGAAATAAAATTAATAAACACTAAATATATATAACTGGTATGACAATCTGATAGTCATACCGATTGTCATACCAGTATAAATTAAAAGGAAAATATTTAAATATAAGGTTTATAACTGGCAAGACAATTGATAGTCATACCGATTGTCTTGCTAGTATAAAACTATACTGAAAACCAAAATAACATAATTATATACTGAAATGACTTTCAGCAAGACAATTTCAATTGTCTTGCCGATTGTCATTCTGGAAATAAAACAATTATAAGCAGAATTAGTATTAACAGATTCATATATATATATGTACTGAAATGATTTTCAGCAAGACAATTTTAATTGTCTTGCCGATTGTCATTCCAGTAGAAAGACAATCATATACTATTACAGAAAATATTTATAAAAACAAAGACAATATTTCAGAATTAATTATTTTTTTTCCAAAAATAGATTTCTGTTGAATTTTAGCAAATAACATTCATAGAAAAATATTTTTAGAGAAAATAAAATATTCTGAGATATTTGAAATTAACAAGAAGAGTAAATAAAACAGATAAGATAATATAAATTACATAGAATTAAACAAGAAATATGATAAAATGATAAAATAAATTTGCAAATGAATTTTTCATTTATGAAAAATTTATTTGTAAATTCATTCAAGAACAGATCTCAGATATTAACTAAATTAATCACTAAAACTATTCAACATGCCCAATTTACCAACTAATCTGGTAAATGTGGATTCATCAAGTGGTTTAGTGAAAATATCTGCTATTCGTTCTTCTGTTGGAACAAAAAATAGTTCAACAGTACCATTCATGACGTGCTCTCTAATAAAATGATACCTAATGTCAATGTGCTTTGTCCTCGAGTGCTGCACAGGGTTGTTGGTGATGGTTATTGCACTTGTATTGTCACATAAAATAGGAATTTTGTTCAATACAGAGCCATAGTCTCGTAGCTGGTTCCTAATCCACAAGATCTGAGCACAACAGCTTCCAGCAGCAATATATTCAGCCTCGGCTGTTGAGTTGGAAACTGTTTACTGTTTCTTGCTGTACCATGAGACTAGCCTGCTACCTAGGAATTGACAACTCCCTGAGGTGCTTTTCCTATCAACAACACTTCCTGCGTAATCTGAATCTGTATATCCAACAAGGTTAAAACCAGATTCTTTAGGGTACCAAATACCTAGATTTGGTGTTCCCTTAAGATATCTTAAGATTCGTTTAACAGCAACGAGATGAATATCTCTAGGATCCGCTTGGAACCTTGCATATAAGCATGTAGCATACGTAATATCTGGTCTACTTGCAGTAAGATAGAGTAACGAGCCAATCATACCTCTGTAGCTTGTGACATGAACCTTAATGGAGTTTTCACATGGTCCAAGCTTGACAGCTGTAGTTGATGGAGTCCTTGCTGATGCAGAATCCTCTAGATTGTACTTTTTGAGGAGTTCCTTGAGATACTTGGATTGACAAATAATTGTTCCATCTAACCTTTGATTTACTTGTAATCCAAGAAAGAACTTCAGCTCTCCCATCATGCTCATTTCAAACTTGTTGTGCATTAACTTAGCAAATCTCTTACAGAGATTATCATTAGTAGACCCAAATATTATATCATCCACATAGACTTGGACTAATATAGTATCATTCTTATGTTTTTTAGAAAAAGAGAGTTTTGTCTATGACACCTCTAATAAAGCTATTTTCAATAAGAAATTCAGAGAAATTGTCATACCATTTTCTTGGAGACTGTTTGAGCCCATAGATAGCCTTGAAAAGAAAGAAGACAAAATCCAAATGATCTGGATCTTCAAAACCAGGAGGTTGCTCTACATATACATCTTCATCCAGCTTTCCATTCAGAAAGGCGCTCTTGACATCCATTTGATAAACTTTAAAGTTTGAGAATGCTGCGAATGCCAGAAATATCCTGATGGCCTCAAGTCTAGCCACTGGAGCATAGGTTTCATCATAATCAATGCCTTCAGCTTGAGAATACCCTTTTGCTACCAGTCTTGCCTTGTTTCTTGTAACCACACCATCTTCATCTAGTTTATTCCTGAATACCCACCTAGTACCAACAGCTTTCTTGTGTGTAGGTCTAGGTACCAGTTTCCAGACTTGTTAACTTTCAAACTGATTGAGCTCATCTTGCATAGCAATCACCCAATCTGGATCAGTCAGTGCTTCCTCAATCTTCTTAGGTTCCATCTCAGAAAGAAATCCTGAGAACAGACACTCATTTTGAGTAGCACATCTAGTTCTGACTCCAACATCTGGATCACCAATAATCAACTCAAAAGGATGAGCTTTATTCCAGACAGTCTGTCTTGGAAGATTTGATCTTGATGATTCGCCTTGTAATTTATTGTGATGTTGTGTCCTACTAGATGATCCTTCAGCATCTCCCCCTGAGTTGTTGCCATGTTGACTTGAAGATTCTCCGTCAGTAGCAGTGGTATTTCCATTGTTGCCAAAGTTTCCATCACTATTACCTTGAGTATCATCATGATTAACAGGTTCTTCACCAGCAACAACCTCAGGTTCTTGACCATGTTCTGATTCTGAATCTGACATATCATCAAACTTCAGTTTCTCAGAAGGATCTTCAGTTTGGATACTAGGGAGTTTAGTGTCATCAAATGTAACATTGACACTTTCAGTTACTTTATGTTGATCAATGATATACACTCTGTATGATCTTCTTCCATATCCAACAAAAATACCCTCATATGTCTTTGCCTCGAATTTACCACGACGATCATCTCCATCCTTGAGCACGAAGCATCTGGCACCAAATACATGAAAGTATTTGATAGAAGGTTTCTGTTCATTCAAAATCTCATAAGGAGTTTTCATGAAGTCTTTGTTGAGTAGAGTTCAATTCTGAGTATAACATGCAGTATTGACAGCTTCAGCCCAAAATTACATTGGAAGACCTGATTCACTTAACATCGTTCTTGAAGCTTCAATCAA
Source organism: Apium graveolens (assembly GCF_009905375.1). NCBI lineage: Eukaryota > Viridiplantae > Streptophyta > Magnoliopsida > Apiales > Apiaceae > Apium > Apium graveolens. The sequence continues at coordinate 234,786,132 of NC_133651.1, read as the reverse complement.
TGTACGATTCTTCCTTTCTACCACTCCATTTTGCTGAGGGGTTCTAGGAGCTGAAAATTGTCTGGTAATCCCTTTGTCTATACAGAATCCATTGAGAAGTGAATTCTTGAATTCTGTTCCATTATCTGACCTTATTGCTCTAACAGGGACATTAGAATCTAACTCAATCATCTTGATATGATCAATCACAACTTGTGGTGTTTCATCCTTAGAGTAAAGAAATAAAACCCACGTATACTTGGAATAGTCATCAACTATCACAAGACAGTAACACTTCTTTGACATCAAAAGGACATTAACTGGTCCAAATAAATCCATGTGCAATAATTGCAGAACACCAGTTATGGAAGATGTGTCAGTGCCTTTGTGACTTGCTTTCTTTGACTTTCCTTTCTGGCAAGCCTCACATAGTCCTTTTGGGGAGAATTCCAGCTGAGGCAGACCTCTGACCAATTCTCTTTTGACAAGAGAATTCATTGTTTTGAAATTGAGATGAGAAAGTCTCTTGTGCCATAGCCAACTCTCATCTGACGATGCCTTTGCATAGAAGCAATTGACTTCAGAATTGCTTCCAGAGTTCATGTCAGCTATGAACGGATTTCCTTTCCGGATTCCCATCAAGGAGGGTTTTTCACTTTTCTTGTGTAGAATCTGAAACTTCAGCTTGTCGAATAAAACATTATAGCCGTTGTCACAGAACTGACTAATGCTAAGCAGATTGTGTTCAAGTCCTTGCACAATATACACATTTTCAATGATAACATTTCCAGCTAGCAAACAGCCATATCCCTCCGTTAAACCTTTGTTGTTATCTCCAAAGGTAACCACTGGGCCAGCTTTCTCAACCACATTTGATAGCAGGGCTCTATCTCCGGTCATATGTCTTGACGATCCGCTGTCAAGAATCCACACTACCGGTTGTACCTGTTTAATGCCCTGCAATACAAATGGATTAGACCTTCTTCGGAACCCAAGCTTGGCTGGGTCCGGCATATTTGTAAAATTGGCCTTTATCAGGCAAAACAACATTCTTAATTTTAATATTCTCAACTTTCTCAATGACTGGACATTTGACCTTGTGAACAGCCTTGACAAATTTCTGTTTAGGCTTAGGCACAAATGTCTCCCTTCTAGCTTTAGGAGGACTAGCAGTCTTAGACCTATCATGCTTTCTATTATTCACATGCTGACGAGGAGTAGTCTTATCAGTAGAAACATGCTTACCATTAAAATAAGCATACATCAGATTAAAAGCACAAGACATACAATCAGGAACACCACATGCTTTATGAGAGGGATTAATAATAGGCAACTTATGCATGGTAGACATGGCATTTGTGTTATCCAACTCATGTGTGTCTGAGTTAGTCTCAGTTGCTTTCACAACCTTGACTGGAACTTTTGACACACTTGACTTGGAGACAGCTTTCTCATTAGCATTATCTTCAGCACAGATTTCTTCTTGAATAATAAATGAGGTCTCATCAAATGGTTCAGCAATTGATTCTTTATAGAGGGGTTCATCAACACCCTTAAGCATATGTGGTACTTCCCTGCCTTTAGCACAGATATGAGGAGGGGAGTTTATGCCTAATTTTCCAATAGCAGCATTGTAATCTTAACCTATTCCAGATGTTTGATTAACAGCTTGCTTATTGTAAAACTCTTTGGACTTCGAACAAGAATTAAAGTAAGCTTTAACCTTAGCCTCAAGACCGGTGATCTTGTCTTTGAGAATAGTTTCAAGTTGTCTATAACAGTCAACTCTATTCTCTAGAAAAGATACTTGTTCTTTTAATTTATCTTGATTAATGTGCACAAGTCTTAATTCATTGACCTCTTTCTCAAGGTCTTTGATTTGTTGATTTAACAATTCATTATCACGACGAGCACAATCTAAGGAACCTCCTAGATGATAAACTAATTCAGCATCAGTAAATTTTACCTCTTTTCTTGACGATGAGGTGTTTGCATCACTAGCCATAAGAGCAAGATTCCCAACTTCTTCATCTTCACTGTCAGCATCGTCCCAGCTTCTTCCCTTTGCCAGGTAAGCCCTTTCAGATTTACTCTTCTGATTAGAATCGTAAGAGTTCTTCCTAACTTGTTTTGGCTTCCTGCATTCTGTGGCAAAGTGTCCCAACTCATTGCAGTTGAAGCATCGAATGGTGCTTCGATCAACCATCCCTGTTTTATACCCACCACTGCTGGTGTTAGAGGATGAAGATCCACCTTTCTGGAATCTGTTGTAGTTGGACTTGTACTTGAACTTGGGATTCCTTTTGAATCTGACATTTGAGAATCTCTTGACAATTAGGGCCATTGACTCATCCTCCAATTGCTCCAGTTCTTCCAAGGAATAAAAATCATCTCCTGATTGATTTGTAGTAGAAGGATCAAATTCTGCTACTATCACATTTTCTTCAACCTTGGAAGACTGTACCATTCTTTCTGACTGTTGAGATTGTTGTTGATATTGTGGTTGTTGTTGTTGTTCATCAGCTACTAGAGCAGTAGACGTGCTGACCACTCTTCCTTTCCCGTAAACTTCCTTCTGCTGAATCTGCTCCAACTCATAAGTCTGTAACACACCATAGAGCCTTTCCAAAGAAATCTCACTCAGATCTCTTGCTTCTCTTATGGCAGTGATTCTATGTTCGAGATGAGTTGGCAGTGTTAAAAGGAACTTTTTGTTGACCTCCCTGATGGAATAGTATTTACCATTAATGTTCAGGTTGTTGATCAATGCATTGTACCTCTCAAACACTTCAGTGATTCCTTCTCCTGGATTGGATTTAAAGTATTCATACTCAGAGGTTAGGATTTCTAACTTATTCTCCCTAACTTCCTCTGTGCCTTCATTAATAACCTCAATAGTTTCCCAGATATGTTTGGAATCTTTACAATTCATCACATGTCTGGGATCAAGGGAATCTACTAAAATTAATTGAAGGCTAGCATCCAGGGAGGCTTCTTCTATTTCAGCAGGAGAGAAATCCTCAGGATCTTTCACATAAGTTCTCGCTTTGGTGATCACCACATCATTTTCTATTACCTCTGGTTCAATAACCATAGGAATTTTTGGACCCTTCTTTAACACTTGTAGATATTTGGGATTAGCAACTTGTAAAAACAGTAGCATCTTCTTCTTCCACATAACATAATTTTCTTTATCGAAAAGTGGAATTTTAACGGTTCCAACTTTTTGTGTAGTCATTATGATTTTTTTTTTGAGTGAATAAAAATTCAAGGAGTGAAAGAAACACAAAAGTCTAGGATCTAGATTTGTATGTTAATCAGAAGGCTCTGATACCAATTGTTAGGTCCCAATTTGTTTGTAGAAGGGGGGTTGAATGCAAACAATACCGTTTAATCGAATAAAATGCGGAATAAAAAGGTGAAAACAAAATTCAAGTTAAATAAAACTTTTATTAAACTTGAAAGGTGTTACAACAACGGTATCTGTTACAAGGGATTAATCTCAAATCAATTATTACAAATCTAGAATAAATTCGACATGAACTTTTTCTATTTTTGCAATGAAAAGATCAAATGCTAAATGCGATTTGAGATTAAGTTCTAGGGATTTAATCCGCTAGATTGTTACACAAGAACAAGATAAATAATTCTAGTGGTTTGGATTTAACTTTACAATCTAGAATTTTGATCTTGAATAAAGCAGATGAAAAATGAAATAATTGCTTTTGTTTCTGCTGTGTTCTTGACTTGTGTGTTCTGTTGAATTATTGCCTGAACGTCTTCTGCTTTTTTGTTGTTTAATTAAACAACACAATCTAGTTGAATCAGCAAGACTTTCGGCAAGACAATCAAATGAACTGGTATGAAAATCCATTTGAACTGGTAGGACTTTCGTGAGTACTATCCTTTTGAACTAGCAAGACAATCCCAATAGCTAGCAAGACAATCAGAATGAACTAGCAAGACTTTCGGTATGACTATCATTGTCATACCGATTGTCATAGTAGTTTCAAATCAAATTGTCTTACTGAATTATTAATAGATTTTTAATCTAATAACAATTCTGAAAATCCTTAATAGTAATTCTGAATTAATTAATCAATTAATTCAATTAATCAATAAATTAATCTTTGCAGATATAATTTATTTTCTTAATTAAATTATTTGACTTAATTAATTAATAGAGAATTAATACTAATCTTGAGCAGCAACCATTCTTCTGAAAATCTTCTGAAAATTACTGTCAATTATGAATCAATTCCACCACTTCAATGTTGACAACTCGATGTACTGTCTGGTTCATGAGTGACTAACTTCCGTGACATTTCTTCAAGCCTTGACCTTGATACTCTTGATTTTCTTCAGACTAAATCCTTGTAATTAATTGATACCCTGACGAGATCTCTGTCACTTGATTAAATCCACAATCTTGATTTATATCACTGAGGCTTGATCAATTTCTTGAGCTTCTTCCAGTGAATTAAGTCTTCAAGTCTGTAGATGAATAATGTTTCTTAACCCTTTGAACAGATGTTACTCTGTGAGATCTCTCTGACGATAGATCCACTTATTTACTTATTACATTCTTATTTGAGTTGAGTTAAATCCTCGAATAAACAAATAGGCTATGACATATGCCTTTCATGGGCACTAGCACAAAGCTCACAGACACTAGTGATTTGATTAACTCCATAATTAGCCAAAGTGTCCACCTCCATTGTCAAAGCCTAAGTTGGGCCACTATAGCAGTTGCTGCATCCAACTCCAGAATTCCTGCAACTTTTCCCTGAGTCAGTCTCTGGGAAGGATTCTGGTACTCATTAGCAGCCATCAGTTCAATAAGTTCATAAGCTTCATCATAGCTCTTAGCCCACAAGGCTCCTCCTGAAGCTGCATCAAGCATGGGCCTAGAAGCAGGACCCAATCCATTGTAGAAACAGTTGATAATCATCCAATCAGGCATGCCATGGTGTGGGCACTTCCTTAGCATCTCCTTATATCGATCCCAAGCCTCACACAGAGATTCTCCAATTTGCTGCGCGAACTGGGTAAGAGCATTCCTGATTGCTGCAGTCTTCGCCATGGGAAAAAATTTAGTGAGAAACTTTTGAGTAAGATCTTCCCAAGTTGTGATAGACCCTGCTGGTAGAGAGTGTAACCAGCACTTAGCTTTGTTCCTCAAAGAGAATGGGAAGAGTCGCAGCTTGATAGCATCTTCAGTCACACCATTGAACTTGAAAGTGTTGCAGATCTCGATGAAATCCCTGATGTGCATGTTGGGGTCTTCGGTAGGAGAACCCCCAAACTGAACTGAGTTTTGCATCATCTGGATCGTGCTTGACTTGATCTCAAAAGTGTTAGCCACGATGGCTGGTCTAATGATGCTAGACTGAATGTCATTAATCTTAGGCTTAGAATAGTCCATCAAAGCCTTCAGATTTTCAGCTTGATCACCCATAGATACTATAATTGGCTCTTCAACTTTCTCTTCTTCTTCTCCCTTCTTTTCTTCCTTAAAAATTTCCCTACGAACTACCACAAGTTCTTCCTCGGCTTTATCCAGTATTCTCTTACGAGTACGCGAACGTGTATGCATACACCCTCGCTAGATCACCTGAAATAAAACAAGGAAACAATAAGTAACAATGTCCGAGTCAATGAAATTTAACGACCATTGATGGAAAGCACATAAACTAGTAATTAACATTGCAGTCCCCGGCAGCGGCGCTAAAAACTTGTTAGTCGCTAAACACGCGCTAATATTACACGCAAGTAGTATAAGATATAAATCAGATTCGATCCCACATAGACTGTATTGGTTAACTATCTAAATTATGCACCTAAGCAACAATGTATGGTTATTATTCAATGCTAAGACGATAACAAATTGAGAATGTTATAACTAAGAATTACGCTAATTATTATAACTACGAGAATAAAATAGACTGAGTTAATATATGACAGACATGGGATTCTAACTTCATTAATTACTTTATTCAACAGCCTTATTATTCTCAACCTTAACATGCAATGGTGATGACACTAATCAGACAACACGAAACTGATAAATGCCAACTTTCATTGCATGAGTACCATTCTACCAGACATCCACAAAGAGATAGAAGCTGAATAGGCACCAATTATATTGAGACCCTATATGTCTATAGAATTTGACAACATAATGATTTAAGCACAAGTTATCTATCATGATTACATAGGGCAAGTAAGATGGGTAAAATTACCTATGAATCATGCATAACAATACATGAACCTATGCTAGCATGGCAAGTTCTAAATCATTAAATTCACTTTCGCTTCATTAAGAATTAACACACTATCTTATAAGTTCGCGACGCTCATAATACGAATACACACAACCAATACTAGGATATCATACAATCATCACATACAAAGGCATCAAACGATTTAACTAAAAAATCCATAAATAAATCCGCTAGAACCCCACGATAATGATTAGCCCATAATCGAACTTATCGCCAACGTGGGTTCCAATGAAAACATGATATAGCAAATGTAGTCTTTATACGAATAAATTAAACCAAAGTATACACAAGAACATAGGTTCAGCAAAACAAGAAACAAGCATCCAAATTACAACTCAAAACAAAGATTCACAAGAATAAACTAGATCGTCTTCGCCTTTGTTGAACTGTGCCGAAAAGGTTTCTTATCGTCTTCTCCTTTCTTGATGTCTTGAAAACTCTGAATCTATGAATATTACTCTTGAAAAATGACCTAGGTTATGTTTATATAGCAGTCCATGCATCCCAGGAGTCCAGAATTCGAATTGCAAAAGAATCAGGATTTGTTTATCCCGACCCAGCGCGGCCGCGCGCTTCACCAGCGCGGGCGCTGACTTTCTGTTCCCCCGGCGCGGCCACGCGCAACACCAGCGCGGGCGCGCCTGCCTTCTGCCAAAACTTTATTTTTTTATTCTTCTTTATTCCCTGCAGCTTCGAGCCAATCTTTCAAGCTTTTATTTCAACACATCCTAAACACCATATTAGCATCAAAACAATGCTAATTCACCTGATTCACGAAGTAAAGCCTGAAATGCTAAAACACTTGAAAACACGTTAAATTACAAATAACTTGAGTACAAATACACCAACTCAAAGCTTTAGAGCATAAATAAGTGTCATAAATGCCACTTAACAAGGTGCAGGTCAATCTTTGAATGAAAATCTGAATTGGAGGAGTTGAGGCTTATGTGCAAAAATCAGGCTCTTATATGCCAAAGTCAGGCTGTTTCTATCAAGGCTTTGGAGAACCAAATAGGGCAAATTGCTAACGCCTTATTGAATCGACCATCAGGAATGCTTCCTAGTGAGACATAAGCCAATCCAGGCAAGAGGGAAGTTAACGAATAGGTGAACGCCATCACCTTGAGATCCAGAAAGGTCGCAAGCCCCAATTTCAACAAAACGAAGAGTCTGAAAACTCTGTCCAGAATGCAGGTGCTTCTACACCTTTGCCAAATCAAGAAAGAGATTATAGCTGAAAAAGTGGTAAAGAAGGACGACGAGTGAAATCGAGGAAGAAAATTATGGAACACACTCCTCTTGAGGGTAATACAGGGGAGAAACATGTCTATCCTCCACCTCCTTTTCCTAAGAGGCTACAGAAGCAGAAGTTGGATAAGCAATTTGCTAAGTTTCTGGAGGTGTTCAAGAAACTTCATATCAACATACCTTTCACTGAAACTCTTGAACAAATGCCTAGCTATCTGAAGTTTATGAAAGATATTCTCTCTCGGAAAGTGAAGCTCGATGACTTAGAGACCGCTTCTTTTACGGAGAAATGCAGTGCAGTTCTACAATATAAATTGCCTCCGAAGCTTAAGGATCCTGAAGTTTCACTATTCCTTGCATTATTGGAAACTTGTCGTTCGACAAATGCTTATGTGATTCGGGAGCTAGCATCAATCTGATGCCCTTATCTATCTTCAATAAGCTTGGTCTACCTAATCTGAAATTGACATACATGTCATTGTAACTAGCTGATCGTTCCATCGCTTATCCACGACGTATAGTGGATGATGTCTTGGTTAAAGTGGACAAACTCATCTTCCCTGCTGATTTTTTTAATTCTGGACTTTGAGGAAGATAAGAAGATTCCCATTATCTTGGGAAGACCATTCTTGGCTACAAGCAGAACTATGATCGATGTGCAAAAATGAGAGCTTACGATGAAGGTTCAAGATCAGAAGGTCACTTTTAATATGTTCAAGGCATAAAGTTACCCACAGATAAAGAGCAGTGCTTTAAAGTAGAGCGGGTTGACTCTGTCCCGAATTCGGAGCTTAAGCAATTGCCAAAGTCAGATAATTTAGAGAGATCCTTAGTAGGGAAATCAGTTATTGAATATGAAGAAGGAGCAGAGCAACTGCAGGTTTTAAATGCACCTCCGCGGAATAGGAAGTTGGATATGCCATTCGATTCTCTTGGGTTAGCAGAGCTGAAAATTTCTCAGGAGCGTCTCGAGCCGTCTATTGAAGAAGCTCCCACACTTGAGCTCAACCCACTGTCAGATCACTTGAGTTATGCATTCTTAGGTGCACCTCCGGATAGGAGGTTGGAATGTATCTAAGATAATCTACAGGGTCCCTTTCATGTATCACAAACAGTTGATAGGTTTGGTCTTGGTGAAGGTTGATTCGGCGTATTGAGGCTGTTAGGAATATATTATTAGTTTGATGATAAGTTAAACAAAACTTAAGTAGAAATCTAGTGTTTGTAGCCTCAACGGATAAGACCATCTTGGCTATCCGTTGATGAAGTAGCTTTACTTAGAAATAAGTTTAGTATTGTAGCACATTTCAGTCTCTGCATTTAAGTTATAATTCTTAGAAGTTGTGGGAAATTATAAGTAATGTTGACTACTAGTGGATATGCAAATAGGAGGGCTAATTGTAAATATTCCATGCCTTGTAATTTTGTATAAATGAAGTAGTATCAACTGATAGATT